>NC_064644.1:412052775-412355805 GCF_023864345.2 Schistocerca serialis cubense | reverse complement strand
GTTAGTATTTTGCAGCCGTGGCTTATTAAACTGATAATTCTGTAATTTGCACATCTGTCAACACCTGCTTTCTTTGGGATTGGAATTATTATATTCTTCTTGAAGTCTGAGGGTATTTCGCCTGTCTCATACATCTTCCTCACCAGATGGTAGAGTTTTGTCAGGACAGGCTCTCTCAAGGCTATCAGGAGTTCTAATGGAATTTTGTCTACTCCCGGGTCTTGTTTCGACTCAGGTCTTTCAGTGCTCTGTCAAACTCTTCACGCAGTATCATATATCCCATTTCATCTTCATCCACATCCTCTTCCATCTCCATATTATTGTCCTCAAGAATATCGTCCTTGTATAGACCCTCTATATACTCCTTCCACCTTTCTGCTTTCCCTTCTTTGCTTAGAACTCGGTTTCCATCTGAGCTCTTGATATTCATGCAAGTGGTTCTCTTTTCTCCATAGGTCTCTTTAATTTTCCTGTGGGCAGTATTTATCTTACTCCTAGTGATATACGCCTCTACATCCTTGCATTTGTTCTGTATCCATCCCTGCTTAGCCACTTTTCACTTCCTGTCGATCTCATTTTTGAGACGTTTGTACTCCTTTTTGCCTGCATCATTTACTGCATTTTTGTATTTTCTCCTTTCCTCAATTAAATTCAATATCTCTTCTGTTACCCAAGGAACCCTATTAGTCCTCGCCTTTCTACCTACTTGATCCTCTGCAGCCTTCACTATTTCATCTCTCAAAGCTACCCATTATTCTTCTACTGCATTTCTTCCCCCCCCCCCCCCCCCCTCTTGACAATCGTTCCGTAATGCTCTCCCGGAAACTCTGTACAACCTCTGGTTTAGTCAGTTTATCCAGGTCCCATCTCCTTAAATTCCCACCTTTTTGCAGTTTCTTCAATTTTAATCTACAGTTCATAACCAATAGATTGTGGTCAGAGTCCACATCTGCCCCTGGAAATGTCTTACAATTTGAAACCTGGTTCCTAAATCTCTGTCATACCATTATATAACCTATCTGATATCTTCCAGTATCTCCAGGCTTCTTCCATGTATACATATTATAAGGGTGACAAATCTGTAAGGAAGAAAGCTCATAAGCTTGTTCAGCTATGAACACATACAGCTGATTTCACTAATAGATTATTACATCCTGTACAGCTACCAAATTGCAAAGATGTGGACTGATACATTTCTCCCACTCTTCCATATACACTCCTGGAAATTGAAATAAGAACACCGTGAATTCATTGTCCCAGAAAGGGGAAACTTTATTGACACATTCCTGGGGTCAGATACATCACATGATCACACTGACAGAATCACAGGCACATAGACACAGGCAACAGAGCATGCACAATGTCGGCACTAGTACAGTGTATATCCACCTTTCGCAGCAATGCAGGCTGCTATTCTCCCATGGAGACGATCGTAGAGATGCTGGATGTAGTCCTGTGGAACGGCTTGCCATGCCATTTCCACCTGGCGCCTCAGTTGGACCAGCGTTCGTGCTGGACGTGCAGACCGCGTGAGACGACGCTTCATCCAGTCCCAAACATGCTCAATGGGGGACAGATCCGGAGATCTTGCTGGCCAGGGTAGTTGACTTACACCTTCTAGAGCACGTTGGGTGGCACGGGATACATCCGGACGTGCATTGTCCTGTTGGAACAGCAAGTTCCCTTGCCGGTCTAGGAATGGTAGAACGATGGGTTCGATGACGGTTTGGATGTACCGTGCACTATTCAGTGTCCCCTCGAAGATCACCAGTGGTGTACGGCCAGTGTAGGAGATCGCTCCCCACACCATGATGCCGGGTGTTGGCCCTGTGTGCCTCGGTCGTATGCAGTCCTGATTGTGGCGCTCACCTGCACGGCGCCAAACACGCATACGACCATCATTGGCACCAAGGCAGAAGCGACTCTCATCGCTGAAGTTGACACGTCTTCATTCGTCCCTCCATTCACGCCTGTCGCGACACCACTGGAGGCGGGCTGCACGATGTTGGGGCGTGAGCGGAAGACGGCCTAACGGTGTGCGGGACCGTAGCCCAGCTTCATGGAGACGGTTGCGAATGGTCCTCGCCGATACCCCAGGAGCAACAGTGTCCCTAATTTGCTGGGAAGTGGCGGTGCGTTCCCCTACGGCACTGCGTAGGACCCTACGGTCTTGGCGTGCATCCGTGCGTCGCTGCGGTCCGGTCCCAGGTCGGCGGGCACGTGCACCTTCCGCCGACCACTGGCGACAACATCGATGTACTGTGAAGACCTCACGCCCCACGTGTTGAGCAATTCGGCGGTACGTCCACCCGGCCTCCCGCATGCCCACTATACGCCCTCGCTCAAAGTCCGTCAACTGCACATACGGTTCACGTCCACGCTTTCGCGGCATGCTACCAGTGTTAAAGACTGCGATGGAGCTCCGTATGCCACGGCAAACTGGCTGACACTGACGGCGGCGGTGCACAAATGCTGCGCAGCTAGCTCCATTCGACGGCCAACACCGCGGTTCCTGGTGTGTCCGCTGTGCCCTGCGTGTGATCATTGCTTGTACAGCCCTCTCGCAGTGTCCGGAGCAAGTATGGTGGGTCTGACACACCGGTGTCAATGTGTTCTTTTTTCCATTTCCAGGAGTGTATATATTAGTATCCGACACCAAAGTCGACAGCAGACAGGAATCGATTGTCGAGCGCTGCAGGAGGCAGTGAAATTAGTGTCGAGTGAAAGCAGTACTGGGAAGACTGGCAAAAAGTAAAAAATGACGGTCGAGCTGAGTACGGTGTCAATGGTGGATGTGCCGAGTGAGGAGTAAATTAGAAATTCACCGGAGTGTGACAAATGAGCGCGTCCCCTTATCGTCGTGGGGTTGATCCTCATCAATACCGATTCGCGAGTGATATAAAACCAAAAGCGACAAGCGCCGAATTACGTATTTCGCGTCAACCGCGTCGGCCAATAACAACCATGGATTGCAGTGAGGATCGTTGTGAATGTTTACCATCATCATAGCGTATGACGAAGTACTTAAAATCAGCAACCAATGAAAGATGTGATTCTAATTAAACGAGTAAGGCGAAGGTAGCAACTGCCCGAGAATTTGTGTGTTAAAACACACATATCAGTTTGTATATCGCAACCTTTGTGGTCTTTAATAATAGAAAAACTTTCAATCAGTAACTATTCCGTCTCAGAACAGCCGCACTCTGTTGAAATACCCCCGAAACCACAGCAGAAAAACCGATGGCCTTTCATACATTAAGCACACCGTCATATATTCATAATAGCTGCTTCGGTAAATCACACAAAACCCAATAAAGGACATAACGGGAGTGTTTCAAGTTTAAGACACTGCTGTAGGATTAGGAATGGGTGATTTTATGGACTACCCGAGGTGTGTCAGGGTGTCTGAGTGTTCATTAAATCACGAACGTGTGTGAGCAGTACTGTAACCACGACTGTTGTCAGCTTAGAAGATCGGAGCGTCCACAGACTGTTCATCATGAAAATATAGAGCAAATGGCAAAAATTTGTCACCAAATATGTTGAAATAAACACCCTGCCTTACGTCCACGGTAGACCAAATGAGTAGTCTCACGTCATAGTGTGCAAAACACTTCACTGCACCATCCACACACAGAAGGTGTCGGTGAACTCGACTCCACAAGAGGCAAATTTGGCAACCGTCGGACCACGATACAGGCCTCCAGTCGGTTACTGTTCAGATTCTGTGTTGTTTGGCCCGTTAAAGGCTTTCAACTGTACTTGACGCAGTGAGCAATGCTATGTTTTGAGGTATTCGAGTTCAAATGTTCATGCATGCAGTTCCCTCCGCAGAGTACACTTGGTAACTGGTTGACATGGACCTGCATTCCTGTCTCGTGGATAGGCGGGATACTACACTCCTGGAAATTGAAATAAGAACACCGTGAATTCATTGTCCCAGGAAGGGGAAACTGCATTGACACATTCCTGGGGTCAGATACATCACATGATCACACTGACAGAACCACAGGCACATAGACACAGGCAACAGAGCATGTACAATGTCGGCACTAGTACAGTGTATATCCACCTCTCGCAGCAATGCAGGCTGCTATTCTCCCATGGAAACGATCGTAGAGATGCTGGATGTAGTCCTGTGGAACGGCTTGCCATGCCATTTCCACCTGGCGCCTCAGTTGGACCAGCGTTCGTGCTGGACGTGCAGACCGCGTGAGACGACGCTTCATCCAGTCCCAAACATGCTCAATGGGGGACAGATCCGGAGATCTTGCTGGCCAGGGTAGTTGACTTACACCTTCTAGAGCACGTTGGGTGGCACGGGATACATCCGGACGTGCATTGTCCTGTTGGAACAGCAAGTTCCCTTGCCGGTCTAGGAATGGTAGAACGATGGGTTCGATGACGGTTTGGATGTACCGTGCACTATTCAGTGTCCCCTCGACGATCACCAGTGGTGTACGGCCAGTGTAGGAGATCGCTCCCCACGCCATGATGTCGGGTGTTGGCCCTGTGTGCCTCGGTCGTATGCAGTCCTGATTGCGGCGCTCACCTGCACGGCGCCAAACACGCATACGACCATCATTGGCACCAAGGCAGAAGCGACTCTCATCGCTGAAGACGACACGTCTCCATTCGTCCCTCCATTCACGCCTGTCGCGACACCACTGGAGGCGGGCTGCACGATGTTGGGGCGTGAGCGGAAGACGGCCTAACGGTGTGCGGGACCGTAGCCCGGCTTCATGGAGACGGTTGCGAATGGTCCTCGCCGATACCCCAGGAGCAACAGTGTCCCTAATTTGCTGGGAAGTGGCGGTGCGGTCCCCTACGGCACTGCGTAGGATCCTACGGTCTTGGCGTGCATCCGTGCGTCGCTGCGGTCCGGTCCCAGGTCGACGGGCACGTGCACCTTCCGCCGACCACTGGCGACAACATCGATGTACTGTGGAGACCTCACGCCCCACGTGTTGAGCAATTCGGCGGTACGTCCACCCGGCCTCTCGCATGCCCACTATACGCCCTCGCTCAAAGTCCGTCAACTGCACATACGGTTCACGTCCACGCTGTCGCGGCATGCTACCAGTGTTAAAGACTGCGATGGAGCTCCGTATGCCACGGCAAACTGGCTGACACTGACGGCGGCGGTGCACAAATGCTGCGCAGCTAGCGCCATTCGACGGCCAACACCGCGGTTTCTGGTGTGTCCGCTGTGCCGTGCGTGTGATCATTGCTTGTACAGCCCTCTCGCAGTGTCCGGAGCACGTATGGTGGGTCTGACACACCGGTGTCAATGTGTTCTTTTTTCCATTTCCAGGAGTGTAGTTTCCATTCTCTGTCGGTCAGGGTCATTTCGCGACCACTGTTTCCAACCTGTGTCACATGTCACATGGCTGAGGGTGTGAATGTGGTTCATCTTTCCTTGGACCTGCTGGGATGTTCACGTAGATACACCAACAAATCGATCAACTTCACTCAGAGTCTCGTCATGTGTATGTCCAGACATGACCGTTCCTTCCTGCCACTGTGTCAAGCCCGCAAATTGACTCACATAACTGCGCTGATTCGGTACAATGGAACGGTACATACACACGCCACTTCTCTGCCATGGCTGGCGTCACAAGTGGCGGATCTACTTTGCTCCATAGCCACTAGTGTGCTCTTTGAAAGGAGTCACTAATACAGGGTCGGGCAGAAAAACTTCCAGTACTTCGAAAAGTAGTTTCAAACAAAGATACAGAGAAAATACTTTCATTTGTGATGAACTAATATTGTTCGGTAATCTCCGGTAAATGGTGTCCTCCATTGTTGGCACACTGACGAAGTCTCTTCGGATTGAAAACTCTTCCAGACTTTGTCCGTAGCTATTTGTACCATTACCGGTGGAATAGTAGCCACATACTTGTGCTTGCAGGGTTGTGGGGAGAGGTTTCTACATTTGAACCTTTAAGTGCCCCCAAAGAAAAAAATTACAAAGTGATAAATCGCGTGACGTTGGAGGTCAGGCTATGTGTCCTCGTGAAGAGAGAAGACAGTCCTCTCAAAATTCCTAGAGAATACCTAGTAGCGCGAGCTGTGGTTGCGTCTTGTTGAAAACAGACTTCATGTCATGGGCAGGGGGGGGGGGCGACTGGGCGGACGCGAGAAGGAGTTGGAAAGACAGTGGGGGGGAGAGCAGAAAGGACTCAGGGGAGAGAATGGAGGCAGAGAGAGGGTAGGTAGGGAAAAAACAGGATGGATGGGGGAGGGGGAACGAGGGAGCCCAGGGAAAGGACACAGGAAAGGAGGGGGAGGTGAGGATCAGACTTGATAGGAGGGATTAATGGAGGGAGAGAGGGCATCATCCGGGAGAGGGAGTCGACGGAAGCCACCTTGGGAAAGGAGTTAATTATTGAACGCCTCTCCATCTCTCGTATGTATGCCTTGCCCTGTCATTACACAATACAGAGTACACACATATTTGTTCCATTTTCTTGCGTTGCTCGTTTTACTCTCGCGTATGATTGTCTCTTCTCTGTTTCTGTGACACCCCAGCCCCCTACCCCCCACAAAGCGACAATCTTGGTAAGTGCTGTTTACTATACTTTTCTTGGATCGGCGTGTCACAGGGTAGGCGAGGCCATCTGATGGTCGCCTATACTGCATTCTGGTGGCATCACTAACAGATGACGTTACTCTTACGTTTTCATCCTTTTCGTTTCTTTCCCTAGTTATTCTATCAACTTTATATTATTTCACTGTCAACATAAGCTTGTTCTTGTGTATGTTATTATTTTTTACTAAAATGAGCAAAAGAGTATCCCAAAATCATATCAATATTTAGCTATTTCCTTTTAACAATTTTAAATTTAACTTTTTCATGTTTTCAACTATTACATTTTACTACTGTAGTAACTTACACATTTTGTAAGCCCACTACAGACTTTGCATGATGTGTCTGACTTTTAATGCGTTCTGTACAGGTTATAAATGACATATATTTGTACACATACAGTAGCGACTCCTAACGAGCTCACGGTATAGACGTAAGTTGTGGCAAGAGCGCTACACTTTATCAACTGTAGCACACTTGACTGTGTTATTCCACCGGCTCTGTGGCCTAGTTTACAACACATTTTAAATATCTGTGAGAATACTAAGCTGATTTTGTGTATATTTTGTGATAATGCTACTATGGCTTTATCATGCAGTATTAGGACACGCTATAAAACAGATATGACTCGTCACATTTTAATCGCAAGTTTCCACCACCATGAAACTAATAATGCTTCATTATAGCATACTTTTGTGTCTAAGATGTAATGTTTCCACTAATTATACCTCATTTCCCACGTTTTGCTACAGATCTGAAGGTGGTCATTGCTGACCGTAAGCGATGGTCTAAGGACCAAGCGTTTTTTGATCGTTGATGGAAATAAAAGACATTTAAAGTAAATACTTTATTGAGCTCTTTTGAAATTTTCGAGATTTAGCTCATTTTAGGCGCACCTGCAAACATAGCAACAAACGAAAATTCAATAGAGGTAAAAAATACAAAAGTTTTACCACCTCACAGGATGTAACGTTTTATCAAAAACAAATTGTGAAAAGTTGCAAATGGATATGTCCATGTACAGGGTGTCCCAGAAATGTTCTACATCTACATCTACGTCTACAAGAAATGTTGATGTATATTGTCACCAAATTCTGATTCTTAACAATAAATGTGTTGTGAGAAAAAATGTGGGGCATTATTTATTAAACGATCCTCGTACCATTGGACTGTGAAGAGAGCAGATGCCTGATCTGTGGTGTGAGATGCAGGGCTGCATGGGGACTGCGGAGCTGGTGAAATCAGTACAGCGTACAGCTGGTGGCAACCAAACCAACTGTCATATGAAGGAGTGCCATGGTCAAGTAGACTGACGTTGCAGATGTAACGCACATAAGCAATCACGGTTATTTCCAACTGTCTAGAATTCTCATGCTACTCTCGCAGCATTGGATCACATTACAGTAGCCATAAGAGTAACTGCCAGTTTTGGGATACAGAAGTCATAAGACAACATATTTTGATTTACTAATACATAGCGGTTAATACTCTGTCGTAACTCCTCACACAGGGAAAGTATTATTGCACAAAAGAAAATAAGTAAAATTATTTGTAGTAATATTATGTGTAAAATTTGCAAATATTTTTAAGAAGATTTAAATATTAAGCACAGTCATACAGTACAGGTATTCACTCCTGAAATCAGTCCTCACCCATCCATATGAGTTTGAGAATAGCAGAGATATTCAAAAGTGCAACACTAGAGAGAAATTTCATGCCTGTTGTTCTTTAATTAATCTATCTTTGTTGCACGAAGGGATGAAACATGCAACAATAAAACTCTTTAAGAACCTGCATCTCGAAATAAAGTGTCTGACAGACAGCAGAAATATTTTCAAATACACATAAAATACTTGTTTTGTAAATAAAACTGCCTTTTCCTGCTGCTGGTTACTTTATTTATCCCATACGCGTTTCGCCTTCTCCTGTTCTAAGGCATCACCAGTGAGATCTATAACGATACAGTTTTGTTAGTTATAGATTATCAAACAGTTCACTTCGTGATTTTTTGTAAAGAAGTAATTACTTACGATTTGTTGATCTGCGTTTCCTCACATCTGGTCTGGAGGTCGCATTACCACTTTTTCACTGCCGTATAATCACATCTTTGTGTTCTCGTCTTCCACACATTGTTCACCATGTTTCGCACTCTTTTTTGTGGTGGACTATTGTTCTTTTGTCACTCGATACAACTATTACGTCGTACACTGTTTTTCACAACGTAAATATTGCGACTCCATTACGAGTTCCATCTTCTTTGGTATGTTTACCAATTTGTTAGTCTCGAATATATACTTCGTTAGGTTGGCAACAAATAGGTAAACATGCCAAAGAAGACGAAACTCGTAATGGAGTCGCAATACTTACGCTGTGAAAAACAGTGTACAACGAAATAGTTGTATCGAGTGACAAAAGAACAATAGTCCACCACAAAAAAGAGTGTGAAACATGGTGAACAATGTGTGGAAGGCGAGAACACAAGGATGTGATTATACGGCAGTGATAAAAGTGGTAATGCGACCTCCAGACCAGATGTGAGGAAACGCAGTTCAGCAAATCGTAAGTAATTACTTCTTTTTAAAAAAAAATCGCGAAATTAAATGTTTAATAATCTATAACTAACAAAACTGTATCGTTATAGATCCCACTGATGATGCCTTAGAAGAGGAGAAGGCGAAACGCGTATGGGATAAATAAAGTAACTAGCAGCAGGAAAAGGCAGTTTTATTCACAAAACAAGTATTTATATGCATGGTGCGGAGGATGGCCACACAAAAAAACATGTTACACATCAAATATGTCTCTCCTTAACAACTTCTCCTGTACCATACAGGAAATCTTGAATGGAGGTAATTAGTAATCTACAGAGAAAAAACCTATAAGAGACCGGTGTGTAAGCATACACGCATAAACGTATTTTTCTCGTTTTTAAGTGTTCTACCCCTATGTTTAATCTCATGACACGTTTTATATCATGACTTTATCGTGAATGTAATTTATTGAACAAGTAACTATTGAGCTGATGCATAATATCATAGCGTTTTACCAAAAGTTTAGTAAACATGACATATACACATAACACAGAATTTAGTTGTCAGTAATATATTCTCCTTCATTATTTACCACAATCTGCCAACACTGGGTAACTTTTGATTTCTCGACTCTAGAAATCGCGTGGTTTTGAGGCGCAGAACTCGTCGAACCATGTTCGGAAAACATTTTCATCAGGGAAGGTAGTCCTTGAAGGCTGTTCGATAGAGAGCAGAAATGGTGAAAATTTGAGGGCCCAAGATCGGGTGAATAAGGTGGGTACGGAATGGTTTCCCTACCCAACTGCTGTGTAGTGTTTCTTGTCAGTCTAGCAGGATGCGGCCGGGCTTTATCGTAGAGTAGCATCGCTTTACACATTCTTCCTTGTCGCTGTTCTTGGACTGCGCCAGCAAGACGATTCACTTGTTGACAATAAATGTGAGCAGTGATGGTTACACCTCGGGGAAGCAATTCGTACCACTCCACACCGTCGCTGCTCCACCAAATGCCTAACACAATCTTTTGTTCACGCGCCCTGGACTTCGTAAGGGGAGTTGCTGCTTTGTTTGGACTAAACAATTCGTTTCTTTTCTTTACATTAGCATAAAGACACCATTTCTCTTCACCAATATTGTCCGCAGCTTGTGGTCGTGCGGTAGCGTTCTCGCTTCCCGCGCCCGGGTTCCCGGGTTCGATTCCCGGCGGGGTCAGGGATTTTCTCTGCCTCGTGATGACTGGGTGTTGTATGATGTCCTTAGGTTAGTTAGGTTTAAGTAGTTCTAAGTTCTAGGGGACTGGTGACCATAGATGTTAAGTCCCATAGTGCTCAGAGCCATTTGAGCCATTTCTTCACCAATAACAACACAGGATAGGGATAGACGGCGCTGTTAACGAGCCATTTGGTGACGAACAATCAGAGATGCACGTATTTTTGTGATTTTGGCCTGGAGCATGCAGTACCCATACACCCGATTTTTGAACCTTCCCCACTGGATGCAAATGTCGCACGATGGTGGAATGATTACAGTTCACCACATTTGTCAGTTCTAGAGTACACTGACGTGGATGGTAATGCTTTAATCAAAATGTTCAAATGTGTGTGAAATCTTATGGGACTTAACTGCTAAGGTCATCAGTCCCTAAGCTTACACATTACTTAACCTAAATTATCCTAAGGACAAACAAACACACCCATGCCCGAGGGAGGACTCGAACCTCCGCCGGGACCAACCGCACAGTCCAAGACTGCAGCGCTTAAGACCGCTCGGCTAACCACGCGCGGCAGTGCTTTAATCCGTTGGGCGATATTCATCAAACCCAGAAGGCCTTCCTGAACGTTGTCAGTCAGTAACGTCAGAAGGATCCTTCTTAAACCTATAGGATGTTTTTTTCTTGCCCTGTGCAATGGCATTATCCCCATACACAACGCAAATGTTCCTGGTTGTCTGCGCTGCTGTCACCCCTCTATTGAAAAGGGAAGTAGGAGTAATCCGCTGAATTACAGGCCTATACCACTAATGTCGATTCGCAGTATGAATTTGGAACATATACTGTATTCGAACATTATGAAGTACCTCGAAGAAAACGATTTATTGACACATAGCACGGTTTCAGAAAATATTGTTCTTGTGAAACACAACTAGCTCTTTGTACTCATGCAGTAATTAGTGCTATCGACAGGGGATGTCAAATTGATTCCATATTTTTACATTTACAGAAGGCTTTCGACACCGTTCCTCACAAGCGTCTTCTAACCAAACTGCGTGCCTACGAAGTATCGCCTCAGTTGTGTGACTGGACTCGTGATTTCCTGTCAGAAAGCTCACAGTTCGTAGTAATAGACGGAAAGTCATCGAGTAAAACAGAAGTAACATCTGGCGTTCCCCAAGGAAGTGTTATAGGCCCTCTGTTGTTCCTGATCTATATTAACGACATGAGACAATCTGAGTAGCCGTCTTAGATTGTTTGCAGATGATGCTGTCATTTACCGTCTTGTAAAGTCATCAGGTAATCAAAACTACTTGCAAAATGATTTAGATAAGACGAAAAGTGGTGCGAAAAGTGGCAATTGACTCTGAATAAGGAAATGTGTAAAGTTATTCACAAGAGTACTAAAAGAAATCAGCTAAATTTCGATTACGCGATAAGTCACACAAATCTGAAGGCTGTAAATTCAACTAAATTCTTAGGGATTACAATTACAAATAACCCAAACTGGAACGATCACATAGATAATATTGTGGGTAGACCAAACCAACGACTGCGATTCATTGGCAGAACACTTAGAAGGTGCAACAGGTCTAGTAAAGAGACTGCTTACACCACGCTTGTCCGCCCTATTCTGGGGTACTGCTGTGCGGTTTGGGATCCGTATCAGGTGGGACTGACGGATGACATCGAAAAAGTACAAAGAAGGGCAGCTCGTTTTGTATTATCGTGAAATAGGGGAGATAATGTCACAGACATGATATGTGATGTGGCAATTATTAAAGCAAAGGCGCTTTTCGTTGCGACAGTATCTCCTCGTGAAATTTCAGTCACCAGTTTTCTCTTCCGATTGCGAAAACATTCTATTGCCATCCACCTGCATAGGGACAAATGATCATCACGATAAAATAGAAAAATTAGGGCTCGCACAGAAAAATTTAAGTGCTCGTTTTTCCTGCGTGGCGATCGAGAGTGAAACGGTAGAGAGACAGCTTGAAGGTGGTTGATTAAACCCTCCGCCAGGCACTTTATTGTGAATAACAGAGTAATCACGTAGATGTAGATGAACTCAAACAGAATAAAAGATCAAAAATGTTCAAATTTATACACTTGGCACTCCATTTTCTGGCGGCCACAGCTGCACTCATTATCGCAAAATGACCAAATGATAGTATGAAAACTCAAAAAGCGATTTCGAATTACAAGTAAAAAATTACAATCGATTAATAAACCCATGGGAACCGGAATACCAATATGCAAAACAAAAGGCTGCGAACTTACGCACGAATATGTAATAAAAATATTCAACCGACTAAGGAATCGTACAAAGTGTGCAAGAAGTCAGCAAATAACGTGCTCTTTTATTGTGTGTAAGGTACGTAATTGTAATTGTATAAGGTATATTGACTGAATCTTAATGTTGAATGTACCATCCTACCTTCATGTAACAGCAGTGAAATGGGATACGGTATCCCATTCGGCTGATCCAGTATCTGTTTCTTCAGTATGTCGAAGCTGTGCTCCAAGTCACGGAGTAGGCCCACAAACTGGCAGAGCCATGCTATGGTGGACAAGAAATTCAACAATCCTAAAATGACGCCCGGTTCACATAAAGACATTCCCAAGTGCCGAGCGGTGTAGAAAGTAGAAGAGAAGCCACAGAAGACTAAAGTGACCAGCGCCACGGATAACAGTTCGTATCTGGTACAACAGAGTCCGGACTTGCCTCTAGTTTGGTTTCCGGCACAGCTCAAAATGGAGCAGGCGTCAACCAGCGTCGCGTGACCTGTGGAGATTATTTTCCAGAGCAGCACTGCTGATGTCAAGTCGATCGCGCTGCCACACAGAAATAAAATAAATTTAGTAAGGAAGGGCATTTCTCGGAAACAGGAAGTATTCATAGCATTATATACACAGTGGCAGGCGATGAATACTATCCAGATAAAAGCTGCAGCACGCTTGGTAATGTTGTGGAGGCGACGATTCTCGTGCAGAGGTAGGAAGCCAAAAGCTCGCCACACAAACAGCTTGAAACGATGGTGCCACTGAAGCATCCTCCGTACTTTCTCCGTGCCTGGCACTTTGTGGTCTGCAAGTTGGAGAAATTCGGTACTGCGAACAAATAAAGAGTGGCTTTCGTCATCGATCTAAAAAGACTGTGCCCATTTTTTTCCGTTTTTCACTTAGAGAAAGTGCTCCGCTTACAAGAAATATATACACACACATTTGCTGTTCTTCATTGCCATAACGTTGCTGATATCCAACTGAATCACACCGAACGACAATGGAAATCATTTGTACTTGTTGTTGGTGTTCTGTTATAGAGGTAAGGCAGACTCTCTTCCGTGAATTACAGCGTAAATGTACATCCTACAAATTTTATCCCTGACCCTTCCCCCCAAAACAACACACACTGCCCCCCCCCCCCTCCAGTACCAAATTGAATGTTGCTTAATGTCTCGAGATGTGTCCTGTCAACAGATCCCTTATTAATTTAAATTGAATCATAAACTTCTTTTGCCTTAAATTCGATTCATTACATTTTCATTTGTTATCCGGTCCACCCATCTGGTCTTCAGCTCGACCAAATTTCAGGTGCTTCTATTCTCTTTTTGTCTGAACTGCTTATTGTCCACATTTCATTTCAGTACAAGGCTTCACTGCACAAATTGTGCTCAGTAAGGACTTCGTAAGACTTAGATTTGTAATTTATATGTGCAGACTGAACCGAAGAATGAAAGTTCATACCAAGCCGGGCTTCGAACCTGTGTCTGCTGCTCACTAGACAGATGTGCTAATCGCACAGTAGCTTCACACAACTGCACGGACCAACTTAGCACGCCCCCCTCATCAATCCAAATTTCCATTCAAGCTTCAGCCCACTTCGTACTCCCACAAACTCGAATAGCATCTACACATACATACATACTCCGCAATCCACCATACGGTGCGTGGCGGAGGGTACCTCGTACCACAACTAGCAGGGAGAGAATCCCTGTTCCACTCCCAAACAGAACGGGTGAAAAATGACTGCCTATATGCCTCTATACGAGCCCTAATCTCTCATATCTTATCTTGTGGTCTTTCCGCGAAATATAAGTTGGCGACAGTAAAATTGTACTGCAGTCAGCCTCAAATGCTGGTTCTCTAAATTTCCTCAGTAACGATTCACGAAAAGAACGCCTCCTTTCCTCCAGAGACTCCCACCCGTGTTCCTGAAGCATTTCCGTAACACTCGCGTGATGATCAAACCTACCAGTAACAAATCTAGCAGCCCGCCTCTGAATTGCTTCTATATCCTCCCTCAATCCGACCTATTAGGGATCCCAAACGCTCGAGCAGTACTCAAGATTAGGTCGTATTAGTGTTTTATAAGCGGTCTCTTTTACAGATGAACCACATCTTCCCAAAATTCTACCAATGAACCGAAGACGACTATCCGCCTTCCCCACAACTGCCATTACATGCTTATCCCACTTCATATCGCTCTGCAATGTTACGCCCAGATATTTAACCGAGGTGACTGTGTCAAGCGCTACACTACTAATGGAGTATTCAAACATTACGGGATTCTTTCTCCGTTTCATCTGCATTAATTTACATTTATCTACATTTAGAGTTAGCTGCCATTCTTTACACCAATCACAAATCCTGTCCAAGTCACCTTGTATCCTCCTACAGTCACTCAACGACGACACCTTCCCGTACACCACAGCATCATCAGCAAAAAGCCGCGCATTGCTATCCACCCTATCCAAAAGATCATTTATGTAGATAGAAAACAACAGCGGACCTACCACACTTCCCGGGGGAACTCCAGATGATACCCTCACCTCCGATGAACACTCACCATCGAGGACAGCGTACTGGGTTCTATTACTCTCCACCTGTATTGGAATAGCACCTGCAACGAAAGAAACTGGGGATCCTGCCTGAAACCAGGCATAGGCGCTTTGATCAGATCAGAGTAGATGGTACCAGAGACCTTTCCAAGTCTCATCCTTTTCAAGCCTCAGACATCTCTGATGTACATGTGCAGCCACGGAAGAAAATTTGTGTCAAGGCTGAAATTCGAACTTATGTCTCCTGGTCACTAGACGGATGCATTAACCACCACGCCACCCTGGCTGCGACAGTGGCTTTGCAAAATCGTACGGACTAGAGGTATATTAGACAGAATACCAAGTAAGACGAAACATGAATGGGAATTTGGATTGACAAAGGAGGCGTTCGAGGCTAGCCTGTGCAGCTATGTAAATCACTGTGCCAGAGTGGAGTAGTGGTTAGAGCATTTTCCTAGTGGCTAGCAGAGTGGGGTTCGAATCCTGTTCTTGGTAGAAATGTTCATTCGCCACTTCAGTCTGCATATATACAGGATAGCTGCCTGGTGTAAGAAATGAGAGAATTTTGCTATTTGGGGAGCAATATAACTGATGATGGTCGAAGTAGAAAGGATATAAAATGTAGACTGCCAATGGCAAGGAAAGTGTTTCTGGAGAAGAGAAATTTGTTAACATCGAGTATAGATTTAAGTGTCAGGAAATCGTTTCTGAAAGTATTTGTATGGAGTGTAGCCATGTATGGATGTGAAACATGGACGACAAATATTTTGGACAAGAAGAGAATAGAAGATTTCGAAATGTGGTGCTACAGAAGAATGCTGAAGATTAGATGGGTAGGGGAGTTTGTGGCACAACTTGACTAGAAGAAGGGATCGGTTGGTAGGACATGTTCTGAGGCATCAAGGGATCACCAATTTAGTATTGGAGGGCAGCGTGGAGGGTAAAAATCGTAGAGGGAGACCAAGAGATGAATACACTAAGCAGATTCAGAAGGATGTAGGTTGCAGTAAGTACTGGGAGATGAAGAAGCTTGCACAGGATAGAGTAGCATGGAGAGCTGCATCAAACCAGTCTCTGGACTGAAGACCACAACAACAACAACAGCTGCCTGAGAACTGAAAAGGTCTCTGGAACCATATAGTTTCCTTTGACTTAGATTTATATTCGATTTCAACAAATTTCTGATATTCACGAACGCTTTCTTCGCTGTTGCCTAACTGCGCTTTGTACCCTCTTTGCCGGCCGGTGTGGCCGTGCGGTTAAAGGCGCTTCAGTCTAGAACCGCGTGACCGCTACGGTCGCAGGTTCGAATCCTGCCTCGGGCATGGATGTGTGTGATGTCCTTAGGTTAGTTAGGTTTAAGTAGTTCTAAGTTCTAGGGGACTGATGACCACAGATGTTAAGTCCCATAGTTCTCAGAGCCATTTGAACCATTTTTTGTACCCTCTTCTTTGACTATCGTCAGTCATTTTGCTGCGTAAATAGCAAACCCCATCCGTTTCTTTCATTGCCTAGTTTCTTAATCTAATTCCCTCAGCATCGCCTGATTTAATTCGACAACAATAGGATGCCTTTGTTTTACTTTTGTGATTTTTAAATTAGTCTCTCTTTTCCTTGCGATAAGGCGCTTGGTTCGTGGGGGCTAAAAAATGCATAAAGTTTTTTGAAAGTTAAAAAATACCTTGTCATGTGTTCAAAAAATCGTGGGACATTGGATGACTTGTAACTCTCCATGTCGATTATTGCACAAGGCCGAGGAACTATTGGACAACTGAGCTGATCTAACAGTTGCGTACAATGCAGTAAAGTTAGTCGGAGCCGAATCCAGCAGGAGCAGAAACGTTTCGGCAGCACTTCATACATGTTTAATAGTATAAAATAAGCGTACCATGACATTGGGAGATATAAGGGACAGCAGCGACTTGCTGGATATGAAAATGGAAAATGGTATTGCCGTAAAGGAAGTGAAGAAGTTCTCCCATCTAGAAATGAAGATTACGCAGAATGTATGAATAAAAGATTGTATTTGATGCTATTGATGTAGATAAATATGAATCTCTTCAAATGTAGGTTCCTTTAACTATCGTATTGTGACGTGGAATTGAAGGTAAAGTGCTGAATGTGTATGTTTGAAGCTAAGCGTTGTAGGGCAAACGTAGGAAATCCGGAGGAAAAGAAATTGTAAACACTTAAAATTGAGGACTAGTGTAGAGTGTTTAAACAATGTGGGCTGGGCAGGCGTGAAATGAAAAGGTACTACGAATGATAGACGAGGAAGAGATGCGTTAGTACGTCGTCTGACAGGGAACGTTCTGCGCTCTGCTGGCTGTACAGGTCTCCAGGAGGGTGATATAGCTGGCCACTAACGGTTAAGGTAAGATCGGCCAAGGCGAGTAAAACGTCACTTGTTCCTAATGTGCTACAGGAGTATGGTCCGACGTTCGACCTGTCTCGGCACATCTCGGCTATTCTCGGTCCTTTTCGCAACTCTTCAGTACAGTGCGACATTTCATTTAGCAGCACGATGTGACACTGTTTCTTCCGACATTTTGCGGTCGGCAAGACTTTCTTCAGTTCCACAGAATCGTGGTGTCAGCGCTCTTTGCCCTTAGCTATTAATTTGTGGCACAAAGCAAGTTCAGAGGTACAGTGCTTATTTGCACAAAACGAAACAGTCTCTCGTGCACAGGCTGGAACCACTAGCGACCGTTCAAAACCATTCGACGAAATATGAACGTGAGCCACGTCAGTGAAGGATATTTGTGCCTTTTCATCCCCTCTTGTTTTCCGTCATCGTGCGGCGTGATCACGCGGGAGCGCAACATTGACATTTGTGTGAATAAAACGGTAACAGATCCCTGCTCGGCAACACCTTCGGTGCCACAGATGCACCTTCGTTGAGAATGTTAGATAAGTACTTTCAGCAATTTTGACACCAGTGTTGAGCTGATTTACCGCCTCAGCGCTAGGCAAACCCATCAACACCCCTTCGATGCAGTTTGCCTACCTTCAGGTGCTAGAGCAGCCGCCAGGCTGAATTGGTGTTGAAGTTTTTGGCAGATACACAAGTAACGTGATCAACAAAGTTGCGTGGGCGTCACCGAGGATGTTGCCGAACTGGTGGGTCATAGAGGGACACTTTATAATTTAGCATTTCATTCAAACACATGTTAATGCTGCACTCACGCGTCATCACGCCACAAGAGAGCGGAAAACAGGAATGTTGAAAAAGCATAAGTATCCTTTGCTGTTCCAGATCACGTTTAAATTTATCTGAATGATTCTGAGTGGTCTCTTGTGGTTCCAGCCTGTACACAAAAGCAAAAATTGTAGTCGCACTGCATTCCAAAGTGGTTCGATTAGCGCGGATGCAACCCCACAATCTCCTTGTAAGGTGGCAGAATAAACGAAGGTCAGATTCGCACCATACAAGAGAGCTATAAACATCGCAACGGGAAGGTAAACATGGCACCTAACTTAATTCGGGGGTAATGAGTAAATTTGCCTAGCAGTATGTAATGCAAAAAGGGATGACATTCAATCGACAATAATTAACACACCGTCCCTATTATGCGTGTTTGAGCGGAAGGTGACAGAAGCAACAAGAGGTGTTTTAGTTTGGAATTCAAAGGGATACGCAGCAAAAAAACACTCTTTCTGACAGGAACAATTAATCACCCGTGGTTACTTGCAATACATCATTTATTTTAAAAATCAGAAGAATTAATCGAAGGCAGACAAGAACAGTTAACACAAATACTAGTGCGCACCCCCCACATTCAAAATAAGCTTTCTTCCGGAACACGGCGTTTAACACTGGCCAAAGTTTCACAAACACCACGGATACATAAGGTTAACATGTAAAACAAATTATAATGAGATATCAAGCAAAGAAAGCGGTTTAAAATGTCTACCAGATCTTGCAATCACATTGCCCTTCGAATACCATGGGGACACGGGCACCAATAGCCAACAGAAGGAAGACAGACCAAAATGACAGTGAACACTGCCCTGACAGCTCGGCGCCCTTCTGATACATCACAGCACAAGCCACGTCGGTACTCGATAAGTTGCACGGGGTAACATCACCCCCAGTACTTGTCGCCCGCCAGTGGCTAACACCACGGCGAAGGGGCCCCACGGAAAGCTCGTTAGGGATTCGTTCTCCAGCTCATCCTCCTGCTAAACGGCCGCAACGCGCAGAGCCGCCACACCAGAGGGCGCTACGCTCCAACAGCAACATGTTAGTCAAAGATCACATGAATAGTGATATCCATACATTGCGGGAAAGCCGCCCGGCTCAACAGAGGCAGGCGTAAGTTACAAGAGGGACAGGGACAGGTGAAACAAGTGAAGCGCTTACAGAAAGGGCCAAGACCACACAGCATTGCGCAATCTGCCCTGGAGCAGGACTCCTAACCAAGAGAGCGTAATTTAGTGTTGAAAATTCCTTGCAAATTAAAACTGTGAGCCTGACCGAGACTCTAATTCGGGACCTCCACCTTCTGCAGGAAAATACTCTATTGACTGAGGTACCCATGCACGACTAGCAACCCAATGGCCGGGAACACACTTGGCGTTTTTGTCCGATCGGAATTTTTATCGTCGCCGCCCTACCAGTAGTCGAGGGTAGGATAGTATTGCGACGTGCACATTGTGTGGAAAACTACACGATCGGATTATTTAATGCCGACGGCAGGAATGCAGCCACCCATTGCCACTACAATCGACGGATTTCTTACCGTCTCCGCCGAAATGGTGGCCTACGTGACTAAATGCGCGGTTACACACTCATCGTCCAGTCTGCCGCAGACCGCTGTTGTATACACTTTGAGAGTGGCGTTGTTGTTGTGGTCTTCAGTCCTGAGACTGGTTTGATGCAGCTCTCCATGCTACTCTATCCTGTGCAAGCTTTTTCATCTCCCAGTACTTACTGCAACCTACATCCTTCTGAATCTGCTTAGTGTATTCATCTCTTGGTCTCCCTCTACGATTTTGACCGTCCACGCTGCCCTCCAATGCTAAATTTGTGATCCCTTGATGCCTCAGAACATGTCCTACCAACCAGTCCCTTCTTCTTGTCATGTTGTGCCACAAACTCCCCTTCTCCCCAATTCTATTCAATACCTCCTCATTCGTTATGTAATCTACCCATCTAATCTTCAGCATTCTTCTGTAGCACCACATTTCGAAAGCTTCTATTCTCTCCTTGTCCAAACTGTTTATCGTCCATGTTTCACTTCCATACATGGACACACTCCATACAAATACTTTCAGAAACGACTCCCTGACACTTAAATCTATTCTCGATGTTAACAAATTTTTCTTGTTCAGAAACGCTTTCCTTGCCATTGGCAGTCTACATTTTATATCCTCTCTACATCGACCATCATCAGTTATTTTGCTCCCCAAATAGCAAAACTCCATTACTACTTTAAGTGTCTCATTTCCTAATCTAATTCCCTCAGCGTCACCCGAATTAATTCGACTACATTCCATTATCCTCGTTTTGCTTTTGTTGATTTTCATCTTATATCCTCCTTTCAAGACACTGTCCATTCCGTTCAACTGCTCTTCCAAGTCCTTTGCTGTCTCTGACAGAATTACAATGTCATTCGCGAACCTCGAAGTTTTTATTTCTTCTCCATGGATTTTAACGCCTATTCCGAATTTTTCTTTTGTTTCCTTTACTGCTTGCTCGATATACAGATTGAAAAACATCGGGGATAGGCTACAACCCTGTTTCACTCCCTTCCCAACCACTGCTTCCCTTTCATGTCCCTCGACTCTTATAACTGCCATCTGGTTTCTGTACAAATTGTAAATGGCCTTTCGCTCCCTGTGTTTTACTCCTGTCACCTTTAGAATTAGAAAGAGAGTATTTCAGTCAACATTGTCAAAAGCTTTCTATAAGTCTACAAATCCCAGAAACGTAGGTTTGCCTTTCCTTAATCTTTCTTCTAAGATAAGTCGTAGAGTCAGGCGTAGAGAATGGCATGGTGGTATGATTTAATCATGGCCGAAGTGGTTGTAATTGACAATGAGTTATTAATCCATTTTGTACAAGAAAGGCCTGTGCTCTGGGACAAAACCTTAGACATTTTTAAAGATAGGAAAGCCACAAGAAGTGCGTAGAATGAAGTTTGTCTTCAACCTAGGAAAGATTTTGATAAGCTGGAAGACAGCGAAAAGAATGACTTTGGTAAGTACAAATAATTTGATCTATTTATTTTGTAATGCTATTCAATTGTCCTTAACAGTCTTAAATTTATTTATTTTTTATTTGCAGTTTTTAACTTACTAACGAATGCAAAGGATTAAAATTTTAAAAACAAATTAAAAACACCGTAATTACGCAAAAGGCAAAACAAGACACTAAAGCATAATTACAAAACAACAAAGACTTGCAATAACACCAGCAGATAAGGGGACGGTCATAGTAGTGATGAATAAAGTACATTATCATCATCGTCTATAACAAGGTTTGATAGAGAAATTCTCAATTTAGAAATGTCGCCGAAGCAAAAGAAATAAAAGTAATTAACAAGTCATTTCTATTGTATTAAATAGATGTAAGACTATTCATGTTTATTTTTCAATATCATTGCATTTGTTTTATATTTTTATAGTTTCAATGTACATAGTACCTGTTATATGTCGAATTGTACTAATAAGTGAGACTGGAGTTATTTTTTATGCCAAACGGTGTGAAATCTATCTGCAATGTATGTGGTTATGCTTATGTTTCCTGGTTTCACGTATCTGGTCCTCAGATCTTTAACATCTGCTAGGGAATGCTTCCAACACTTGACACGAAGTACTTGCACAGAATGTTTCTCACGTTGTTCGCTTTCAAACCTCCTCTTGAACAGCACGCTATTCGGATGTTTTCAAGTCCTGTAATTGACGTAGCATCCTCAGCTACGTACATCTCTGTCTCTAACATAATTGTGAAGCACAATAGAAGCCTTGCTTAGCAGTAGCAAAATCGGGTTGTACATTCAAGGGACGATGAAAAATTCGCCATTTGTTACTGAGTATTCCGATAGCACACCCTATGTACCTCATCAGGTTACCTTCCATTCAGAAGGCTGTTGCACTCAGCGACTGTTATATTGACTTGTAAATAACAGATTTCAGCGATCAGTCGTCCTTTTTAAATTTTATTGGCAGATCTAGATTTCAACTAGAAACTAGCCATCCTCAATGCACTATCATTTTTGATCAATGCATGTAATGCCTGTTGGTCGGGCTTCATCCACAGTTCATTGAGTTCATTCAATGATCAAAAATTCATTGATCAAAAATGATAGTGCATTGAGAATGGCTAGTTTCTAGCTGAAATCTAGATCTGCCAATAAAATTTAAAAAGGACGACTGATAGCTGAAATCTATTATTTACAAGTCTATGTACATTGTTGCTCTACAAAGTCTGTAGTTAAATATCCTCTTTTCAACAGTCAAGTGAGAACCAGCGTAAGGTCTCAACAGATTTTTATGTACATCAAACGCAGCGTCAGCAACAAAGAAATAAGGTACTTTCAGGCTTTCTGTTCCTGGTACGCACATCTCTTCCGGTAGAGTTTGTGAACCACTTTCAATTGATTTCCACAGCTTAGTGTCTTTGAAAATAGAAGAGTCACAGTCTTTTCCATAACTTCCAATATTCGTGAACGTATATCGCTACGAACTGTCTGTGATAGCCATTAACACAATTCAATAATAATCTTTATAATTGAGGAACATAGAGCCACATCCCGCTGGACACACGAGACGGATATGCTTTCCATCTTCTGCACCAACACATTGACGGAAATTTGCTATTGATTCAAATCCCTTTGCTGGTTCCTCCCAGATTTCTTTAGTGGGTGATGGTATGCACTCACTTTGCAAAACTAGACACAGAGCTTGACAGACCTCTTTAACAGTTAATCTTGCTGCAGATATTCCAATTCTGTACGAATAATGGAGGTCGGTAAATATGCATCCACTGGCCAAATACCTAAAAGTAAAAACATTATTTTAGTGTCAATGCAACACATGTATTATAGTTAAGAAGTTGTACTTTTTCAATATACTTCTTTATTTCGCCTTACAAATATTTTATTTTCAGGTAGAGAAGTCATGAAAAGGTGTAAACAATTACGTGATGCTTTTATCAAATCACAAAAAAATACAAAGAATCAAAAGCAAGTGGTTCATATGCCTCCAAGAAAAAAAAGGACATATAAAACAATGACCTACAGTTTCTGCGAAAAATATACGAGGGAAGAGAAACAGAAGAAAGCTATAACAAAGGAAATGAAGACTACGATAGTGAAGAGCTAAGTGCTCCACCATCACCTCCGGCAGTGACTACAGTTGAAGGAACAGCTGAAACATTTGCTTCAAATGCAAAACCACCTACAAAGCAACATAAAAAAATGGATGAGGTCGACTTAAAAATTTTACAGATATTACAGGAAAGAGAACCTGAGAAAGAAACGACAAACTGTCATTCTTCGAAAGTTTATTGCCTCATGTAGACAAGTTTGATGACACTCAGTGGCTTCAATGCCAAATGGAATTTCTTTAAGTCATTTAGAAAATTAAAAATACATACCCCTCCATACCTCAAACCCATAATGTATACAATCAATCTACTTCCCAGGTCCAGCAGTTTAATCAGCCATCAAATATTAAGTTTACACAACCTTTCAGTGTTCCCCAGATGCCGCAACAAGCATTTACGTCTAACATACATCCATCGCAGTTTACAAGTACTCCCGTTCCACCAGTTCCACTGCAACACATGATCTGCTCTCCAGTCACAACTTTTCAGCCAATTCCAAACGTACCTCAGCAGAAAAATTCTGCTGCTCAGCATTACGAAAGTTATTCTCAGATGATCAGGGATGATAATATTCAATCTCGTAGCCCTTCAGTAACTTCACTACCTTCAACATACGCTACTGATTTTGCCGCATTGTAATTCGTAATGATCAAATATTGCCAAACATGTAATAAAATGCTATAGCTTACTTCATACAGATATATAAGGTTTTGTAATCTAAAAATTGTGTGGTGAATTAATTCCCAACTCTTAATTTTACTTACCTTAAAGGTATTGCCAGCATTTCCACGGTTGAATACAATTCCTCAGTCTAGTATTTTTCCGTTGAATATGATTTTTCAGCAGGTTGTGCAGTTGGTCGAATGACGAGATTGACATCCTAAAATAATTGAAAAAGATTTCTTCGTCGTTTCTTAAATCAGAAAACAAAGTGTAGAAGGCTCCAACTTCCTCTCTCCTTTCATTAATCGGATGAACCCAAATAAGACTATTTTTTCGCTTCCTCTTCAATCGACGATATAACAATAATGCAAGAAGTTGTTCTCTATTCATGTTGCTCACAACACTGTTTATAATATACCACTGGCCATTAAAATTGCTTCACCAAGAAGAAATACAGATGATACACGGATATTCATTGGACAAATATATTATACTAGAGCTAACATGTGATTACATTTTCATGCAATTTTGGTGCATAGATCCTGAGAAATCAGTACCCATAACAACCACCTCCGGCCATAATAACGGCCTTGATACGCCTGGGCATTGAGTGAAAGAGAGCTTGGATGGCGTGTACAGGTACAGCTGCCGATGCAGCTTCAACACGATACCATAGTTCATCAAGAGTAGTGACTGGCGTATTGTGACGAGCCAGTTGCTCGGCCACCATTGACCAGATGTTTTCAATTGGTGAGAGATCTGGAGAATGTGGTGGCCAGGGCAGCAGACGAACATTTTCTGTATCCAGAAAGGCCCGTACAGGACCTGCAACATGCGGTCGTGCATTATCCTGCTGAAATGTAGGGTTTCACAGGGATCGAATGAAGGGTAGAGCCACGGGTCGTAACACATCTGAAATGTAACGTCCACTGTTCAAAGTGTCGCCAATGCGAACAAGACGTGACCGACACATGTAACCAATGGCACGCAGTACCACCAAGCCGGGTGATACGCCAGTATGTCGATGACGAATACACGCTTCCAATGTGCGTTCACCGCGATGTCGCCAAACACGGATGCGACCGTCATGATGCTGTAAACAGAACCTGGATTCATCCGAAAAAAATGACGTTTTGCCATTCATGCACCCTTGTTTAGTCGTTGAGTACACCATCGCAAACGCTCCTGTCTGTGATGCAGCGTCAAGGGTAACAGAAGCCATGGTTTCCGAGCTCATAGTCCATGCTGCTGCAAACGTCGTCGAACTGTTCGTGCAGATGGTTGTTGTCTTGCTGACTCAGGGATCGGGAGGTGGCTGTACGATCCGTTACAGCCGTGCGGATAAGATGCCTGTCATCTCGACTGCTAGTGATACGAGGCCGTTAGGATCCAGCACTGCGTTCCGTATTACCCTCCTGAACCAACCGATTCCATATTCTGCTGACAGTCATTGGATCTCGACCAACGCGAGCAGCAATGTCGCGATACGATAAACCACAGTCGCGATAGGCTACAATCCGACCTTTATCAAAGTCGGAAACGTGATGGTACGTATTTCTCCTTCTTACACGAGGCATCACAACAACGTTTCACTAGGCAATGCCGGTCAACTGCTGTTTGTGTATGAGAAATTGACTGGAAACTTTCCTCATATCAGCACGTTGTAGGTGTCGCCAAAGGCGCCAACCTTGTGTGAATGCTCTGAAAAGCTAATCATTTGCATATCACAGCATCTTCTTCCTGTCGGTTAAATTTCACATCTGTAGTACGTCATGTTCGTGGTTTAGCAACTTTAATGGCCAGTAGGGTATGATAAAACGACAATTAAATAGACACTTGTTGCACGGTGGTCAGTGATTGACTGATGTGGCGTCGATATTTTTACCGCTCAGTCTACATTAATGTTACAGCGGCGACGGTAAAAGTTCCGATCGGACAAAAACGTCAAGTGTGTTCCCGGCCATTCACACAGCTATATTTCCGCCAGTACCTCGTCTCTTACCTTAAAGACTTCACAGAAACTTCCTGCGAAACTTGCAAGGCTAGAACTCCTGGAAGAAACGACATTGCTTAGACATGGCTTAGCACAGCCTAGGGGTTGTTTCCAGAATGAAATTTTCACTGTGCAGTGGAGCACTTGCCCACGAAAGACAAAGGCCCCGAGTTCGAGCCTCAGTCTGGCAATCAGATTTGATCTGCCAGGAAGTTTCACACCAGCGCACATTCCACTGCAGAGTGAAAACTTATCCTTGAGACTATTGCCAAGCCACGTCTCGGCAATATCCTTTCTTCTAGGAATGCTAATCTTGCAAGTTTCGGAGGAGACAATAAAACAACAAAATACGGCCAATGCTGGTTTTCCTTCCAATTTCGCAGGAGAGTTTGTGTGAAGTTAAAAATAAATATCGTGTGACTAGGGCCTCCCGTCGGGTAGACCGTTCGGCTGGTGCAAGTCTTTCGATTTGACGCCACTTCGGCGACTTGCGCGTCGATGGGGATGAAATGATGATGATAAGGACAACACGACACTCAGTCCCTGAGCGGAGAAAATCTCCGACCCAGCCGGGAAACGAACCCTGGCCCTTAGAATTTAAATTCTGTCGCACTGACCTCTCAGCTACCGGGGGCAGACTATGTGAAGTTGGGAAGGCAGGACACGTGGTACGGGCGAAAGTAAAGCTCTGAGGACTGGTCGTGAGATGTACTTGCATAGCTCAGTTGGTAGAGCACTCGCCCGAAAAAAGTAAATGTCCCTAGTCCGAGACTCGGTCCGGCACACAGTTTTAATCTCCCTGGAAGTTTCATATTAGCGCAGAGTGAAAATTTCATTCTGTAATTTAGAGTTGTCTCTCTGCAGGCAAGAGTGAGAAGTGTGGTATAAAACATCGATACCACCCTACGGGCTTCATAGCAACGGAATTGCAAATATCGTAAGACGCCGATAGTGGTCTCGCGAGATATGGCAGACCCAATCGTGTGTGCCTGCTGAGCCACACCTTCAGCAGTTCTGTACTTCGTGCACCCTCTGCCGCGGCAATGTAGCCGGTATTACACTATCAAATTTCTTTGTCAATTATCTTTCCCCAATATCTTTGTCAAAGATATTTGATGGTGTAATAGGGAACTTTGTCAAATGTCGTCCAATATTTGATCAAATCTAAGGCCTCGCTGTAGATTTGATCAAAGAAGTCGCTTGTCATCTGTTCACCGCAATGTGACATGTTACCACATGGAGCGCTAGCATCGCTGCATTCTGTCGTCTATAGTGTTTTTATAAACATTGCCGGTAAATACAATTGGTGTTTGCCGACAACTACAGAATTAATAGAGATGGATGAAGCTGATGAGGCGCTTTACAACGTGAGGCACGCTGAATACAAAAATAGATTAAGAAGATTGGAGACCTGATCTAACCTAACCTAACCTAACCTAACCCTCTCCTGTAGCAATGAATCGGAGTGTTACAGTGAGCCTGTGTTCTGCAGATGTAGCAGTTCTTAAGTGAATATTGTGCTTTGTCATATGTGTATACATTTCATTGAGCACATACAGAAATGTATGCTCATCCATTCTTAAGTAATTGATGTACGACTTGACGTCCGCCACTATAAGCTCACGTAACAAGTTTTGTTGAATGCTTTTATCGTGTCGCCATAAAACCCACGGCTTCACCCAGGTATGTTTCCTTTTTTATCCCCGCTTCTCTTCCACATGTGCACACAGTGCAATTAAGGTACATGCTACTGCTGTGGTTAATAACAAGTTGTTGTTGTCAGCCATCTTGAACTTTGACGAAAAATATGATGACAGTGTAATACTACTTCTAGCGCTACGACAAAGACCTTTGTCAAATATATTTGACGGAATATTTGATCACATCTTTGATCAAATCTTTGACAAAGAAATTTGATAGTGTAATACCGGCCTATAGGATGGCTGGTAGCAGTGCCTCAGACCACTCGCACTCGGGATCACTTCACTATGTACTGTTGTGCAGACGCCGTCTAGTCGGCAGTATAGGTCCTGCTGCAGTGCAGGAAGCTTCGTCCTTGTGGACACTGTAAGCTGTACTCTAATTCTTGCCGCACTGCTGTAATGAGTCTTCGTATGTTTGAAGAACTGTAAGATCAGTAAATCTTCTGTTTACTATGTTAACTTGTTTGCTAATCGTTTCTGCCCCTGTCCACCTTTCCTTCGACGAATTTTGCCACACTACTCTAGCCCACACTTCCTTACTGTTGTGTACAAAGGTATACACAAGTGGAGGTTCTCTCATGGCTTCTCTCCAACGCCTCCCGAGTGGTTATTCGAAGAATGTTGGGCTAAGCTGTCTTATTACAGGCTCTGTACTGCCCTTGGACTCTGATCCATCTGTTCATTACTCTCTTAATGGCACATGTAGCTGGCTAGAAAGACACGGTACTAAACATGAGACGTTATAGAGATAGGTCTCCATCCAAACAGGCCTCAGAAAGCCGAAAGGTACCGACCGACAATCGCGTCGTCCTCCGATGACAGGCGTCACTATATACGGATATGGAGGAGTGTGTGGTCAGCACACTTCACTCCCGGCCTTTGTCAGTTTTCGTGACCGGAGCCGCAACTTCTCAATCCTGTAGCTCCTCAGTCGGCCTTACCAGCGCTGAGCGCATCCTGCTTGCCAACGGCGCCCAGCAGATCTGGATAGTCACCCATCCAAGTGCTAGCCAACCCCGACAGTACTCAACTTCGGCGATCTGACGGAAACCGGCGTTATCACTGCGGCAAAGCTGTTGGTTTATACAGATAGAAAGACAATAAAAAGTAATAAGTTTTAGGGGTTCACGTTGCAAATGACAACTAAGGTTGTACATCTTTTCCCCTTTCGAAAAAGCTCATGGTAAATGAGTGCTGGTATCCTATTAGTGACTTACAGCGGACTTAACCCCGATTTTTTAAGAATCAGAAGTCTGATTGATCCAGAGATGAGCTGATATGTTAAATGTTTGACATTAAGCAAGTAAAACATTTATTATTCTAGACACAAAACCTTAATTATGTTGCTTGTATTAGTTAAGTGTTATTCACACGTAGACAAAAATGTGAGAACCTCTTTATGGCAAATAGAGCACAGTATCAAACCGTTTACTTCATGTGTCATCATAGCAAAGTTATAAAAGGAAAGTCATTAAGTTGCAATTTAACACTATAATTTGGTATAAATATTACTGAAGCAATTTTTTAATTCAGGTGAGAGGCATATCACAAAATATAGATGCATTTAATGTTACTTTTAGTACTGGTAAACTAGTAGAGGTTTGAAAGGAACAAAGCGTACGTTCGAAACCTAAAAATATCCTTAACATATCTCACACAAAGTTTCTGATGGTAGTAGTAAAAAAGTTCTAAATAATATATGTTCTTAAACCTGAAAAATGTTTAACTTTCTTAAAGATTTGTTTTAAGAGCAACTATGACTATCCAAAAGATAAATTATCAAAGATTTCTCTGTACACAATATTTTTTTGTGGAAGTAGTAACAATTCCTTGAATCAGCTTCCCTTGTGCAGAGTAGCTAAAAATGTACTATTGCCTCATATGAGCGCCGAGCCCTTGACAATGCAACATCACTTTGGCTATGCCCAAAAACGGGTTCTGACAGGATTAAACCCACTTTGTTCATTGTGTGACACTGGGACTTGTTGACGGTAACGCCAAAAGCAGCTTTAAAGTGAAATTAAGAAAGATAGTTCGATATCGGAACTTGTCAACTCGATTCTCGGAATTAAAACAATTACTTCTTTACGAGAGCCAGTAAGAAATTCCGCCTTAATGATGTTGCCTTTTATGCTTTTGACAACCAGTCGTGTACCTTTGAATAATTCCATTTTTGTGGTAACATATCTTAGTAACAACTTGAAGATGTACTTCATCCTGTTCTAAGCTAGCAGTATTAATTGCATTTCAGTACTCCAATGGGAAGGTTAAAATCTCATTCTCCTCTTCCGTCACAACTTCATCAGTACTTGGATAGATTTGTCACTGCCCTGGAAGCAACCCTATGGCTTCACAGATGAATCTATCCCTGTCCACGTTCCTAGGACACGGAACTGCTTCTTTCAAAAATGAGAAAATATCATGTAACGCAATCATTTCATCACAAATTTTCGTTACAAACCCCTCATTAAGGTTAGGATCAATGCACGTTGTGTTGTCCATTAAATTTAACTTCTCAAAATTCCATCCATAGGGGGAAATCAGACTCTATTAAACAATAGCTGGATGTACTGTAAGAGGAAGTACAACCAGGAGCTGCCGGAAATATTCTCTAATAAACATCATTTTTACTTCTGAAGGATTGTTGGATTAAATAACCTCCATAAACAGTTGGACAGTAGTATTTATTAAATGGCTGCAAGCCATTGTGCAAACGTATAAAATCACCACCTTTTCCCGGCGTATCTCATTAGCACTTTCACTTTCCATTTTCATTCTGGAAATGGATGTTTCGCATATTGTCACTGATAGCTTTAACCTTGAGTGACATGTCCCTACATTAATCAATAAATTTTCCGCTATCCCGGCAGTTGCTGTTACCAACATGATTTGCTTCTTTGATCGAAAAAATTGAATCACCATTTCGTACTAATAATTTTATCCACTTCCTGTAGGTCGATCCAGAAAACAGCATTCTGCCCTATTTTCTCGTTCTTCGGGATCATTGGACACTGTAAAACGCTATTGACTGCTTACTGTTTACAAATGACGTCACTTTCTCTGCAATCCCATTTTCTTCTTCAAAATTGATCGGAATGTATTCCACTTTCGGTAATCCAAGCTATACATCAGGAAAATGAAATGACTGCGAAATATATCCAAGGATTCGTAAGGTAGATTGAATATTCGTCACGGGACAGCTATCGGAGTTAACGCAAGGGACACTTTTATGTGGAATCTATGACACATATCTTATGTCATAGCTCGTTTTTTTTTTCAGCACAGAGAGATAATGTGTTCAACGGAAAGCAGAATGCGCAAACATAAAAAAAGCTGCTTTATTTACGACAACATCGAAATGATTGAGCATAGTCAAGTGTCTCCTGTCAAACTGTATCATCTAACAAATATCCTTTTTCCATAGTTGCTGCATGATAAGAATTACAGCGTTTTGTCAGTTTTGTCGCAGTACTTACAACCACCTTTCTAAGATCTTTAAAGGAAGTGGGTCTCGTTTGGTGATGAAGCAAAATTATTAGATAAAACTGTTCAGAGTCTTTTATGCTTACCGTGTACATCTTTCAAATTTGTTTCCCGTCCTCTTTGTCTTTTTTCCACTGTGTATATCTGTCGTCTCAAATATAATGAATAATCATTTCCCAATGTCATCAACGACAAGCATATTCATCCTCAGAATTTAAATGATCAAATCTGTAAGCTTTGTGTCGTTAGTGGCTGCACGTTTGGGAGCTGAAGCTCCATTTACATTGACAAAAGAAAGGCTATCTTCAAAATGAGTGGTAATCAACTGATTGTACGGCTTTCATCCTTAATTGGCAAAAAGAAAAGTTTCTCCATATACTGGACACTGGACTCGCATTCGAGAGGACGACGGTTCAATCCCGTCTCCGGCCATCCTGATTTAGGTTTTCCGTGATTTCCCTAAATCGCTTCAGGCAAATGCCGGGATGGTTCCTTTGAAAGGGTACGGCCGACTTCCTTCCCCGTCCTTCCCTCACCCGAGCTTGAGCTCCGTCTCTAATGACCTCGTTGTCGACTGGACGTTAAACACTAATCTCCTCCTCCTCCTCCTCTCCATATACTGGTGTACCAAACTTAAGAACGAATGTAACTTTCCCATTGTGTGCCATTACCAAGTAATATATCTCGACGAAACTTGGAACATAGGTAGAACAAACAGCTACTGTATAGTACAGATGTTAACTGAAAGAAATACATCTACATCTAAGTGCTTGGCAGAGGGTTCATCGAACCACAATCATACTATCTCTCTACCATTCCACTTCCGAACAGCGCGCGGGAAAAACGAACACCTAAACCTTTCTGTTCGAGCTTTGATTTCTCTTATTTTATTTTGATGATCATTCCTACCTACACTCCTGGAAATTGAAATAAGAACACCGTGAATTCATTGTCCCAGGAAGGGGAAACTTTATTGACACATTCCAGGGGTCAGATACATCACATGATCACATTGACAGAACCACAGGCACATAGACACAGGCAACAGAGCATGCACAATGTCGGCACTAGTACAGTGTATATCCACCTTTCGCAGCAATGCAGGCTGCTATTCTCCCATGGAGACGATCGTAGAGATGCTGGATGTAGTCCTGTGGAACGGCTTGCCATGCCATTTCCACCTGGCGCCTCAGTTGGACCAGCGTTCGTGCTGGACGTGCAGACCGCGTGAGACGACGCTTCATCCAGTCCCAAACATGCTCAATGGGGGACAGATCCGGAGATCTTGCTGGCCAGGGTAGTTGACTTACACCTTCTAGAGCACGTTGGGTGGCACGGGATACATGCGGACGTGAATTGTCCTGTTGGAACAGCAAGTTCCCTTGCCGGTCTAGGAATGGTAGAACGATGGGTTCGATGACAGTTTGGATGTACCGTGCACTATTCAGTGGTACGGCCAGTGTAGGAGATCGCTCCCCACACCATGATGCCGGGTGTTGGCCCTGTGTGCCTCGGTCGTATGCAGTCCTGATTGTGGCGCTCACCTGCACGGCGCCAAACACGCATACGAGCATCATTGGCACCAAGGCAGAAGCGACTCTCATCGCTGAAGACGACACGTCTCCATTCGTTCCTCCATTCACGCCTGTCGCGACACCGCTGGAGGCGGGCTGCACGATGTTGGGGCGTGAGCGGAAGACGGCCTAACGGTGTGCGGGACCGTAGCCCAGCTTCATGGAGACGGTTGCGAATGGTCCTCGCCGATACCCCAGGAGCAACAGTGTCCCTAATTTGCTGGGAAGTGGCGGTGCGGTCCCCTACGGCACTGCGTAGGATCCTACGGTCTTGGCGTGCATCCGTGCGTCGCTGCGGTCCGGTCCCAGGTCGACGGGCACGTGCACCTTCCGCCGACCACTGGCGACAACATCGATGTACTGTGGAGACCTCACGCCCCACGTGTTGAGCAATTCGGCGGTACGTCCACCCGGCCTCCCGCATGCCCACTATACGCCCTCGCTCAAAGTCCGTCAACTGCACATACGGTTCACGTCCACGCTGTCACGGCATGCTACCAGTGTTAAAGACTGCGATGGAGCTCCGTATGCCACGGCAAACTGGCTGACACTGACGGCGGCGGTGCACAAATGCTGCGCAGCTAGCGCCATTCGACGGCCAACACCGCGGTTCCTGGTGTGTCCGCTGTGCCGTGCGTGTGATCATTGCTTGTACAGCCCTCTCGCAGTGTCCGGAGCAAGTATGGTGGGTCTGACACACCGGTGTCAATGTGTTCTTTTTTCCATTTCCAGGAGTGTATGTAGGTTGGGCTGAACAAAATATTTTCGGATTCGGAAGAGAAAGTTGGTGACTGGAATTTCGTAAATAGATCTCGCCGCGACGAAAAACGCCTTTGCTTTAATGACTTCCATCCCAACTCGCGTATCCTATCTGCCACACTCTCTCCCCTATTAGGTGATAATACAAACCGAGCTGCCCTTTTTTGCACCCTTTCGATGTCCTCAGTCAATCCCACCTGGTAAGGATTCCACACCGCGCAGCCATATTCTAACAGAGGACGAACGAGTGTGGTGTAAGCTGTCTCTTTAGTGGACTTGTTGGATCTTCTAAGTGTCCTGCCAATGAAACGCAACCTTTGGCTCGCCTTCCCCACAATATTATCTATGTGGTCTTTCCAACTAAAGTTGTTCGTATTTTTAACACCCAGGTACTTAGTTGAATTGACAGCCTTGAGAATTGTACTATTTATCGAGTAATCGAATTCCAACGGATTTCTTTTGGAACTCATGTGGATCACCTCACACTTTTCGTTATTTAGCGTCAACTGCCACCTGACACACCATACAGCAATCTTTTCTAAATCGCTTTGCAACTGATACTGGTCTTCGGACGACCTTACTAGACGATAAATCACAGCATCATCTGCGAACAACCTAAGAGAACTGCTCAGATTGTCACCCAGGTCATTTATATAGATCAGGAACAGCAGAGATCCCAGGACGCTTCCCTGGGGAACACCTGATATCACTTCAGTTTTACTCGATGATTTGCCGTCTGTCCGCAGCTCGTGGTCGTGCGTTAGCATTCTCGCTTCCCGCGCCCGGGTTCCCGGGTTCGATTCCCAGCGGGGTCAGGGATTTTCTCTGCCTCGTGATGACTTGGTGTTGTGTGATGTCCTTAGGTTAGTTAGGTTTAAGTAGTTCTAAGTTCTAGGGGACTGATGACCATAGATGTTGAGTCCCATAGTGCTCAGAGCCATTTGATTTGCCGTCTATTACTACGAACTGCGACCTTCCTGACAGGAAATCACGAATCCAGTCGAACAACTGAGACGATACACCATAGGCCTGGAAGCCTGTGAGGTACGGTGTCAAAAGCTTTCCGGAAATCTAGAAATATGGAATCAACTTGAGATCCCCTGTCGATATCGGCCGTTACTTCGTGCGTTGCACAGGAACGATGTTTTCTGAAACCACGCTGATTACGTATCAATAGATCGTTCCCTTCGAGGTGATTCATAATGTTCGAATACAGTATATGCTCCAAATCCCTACTGCAATACCTAATGAGACCCACAGAAATGACACTTTTATTCGAAAATAGTAATACACGGCCGTCACCTCGATTTATGATGGTCTCGTGGACATTACAAATGGCGGATTATGGTTCTTAATAGGGCATGCGATCTCCAAAAATGGCAAGGAATGCTCTGCAAAGTGATCCCATGCTGACCAAAAAGTTGGTAAGGAGTTTTTGTGGTAGAGCGATCCATTCCTCCATCAGTGTGGTTGACACCTGGTGAACGGTCGTTGGTGGACAGAGAGCAGCATGGAGTAGCCACGTGGTCTGAGGCACCTTGCCACAGTTCACGCGACTCCCTCCATCGGAGGTTCGAGTTCTCCCTTGGCCATGTGTGGATGCTGTCCTTAGCGTAAGTTAGTTTAAGTTAGATTACGTAGTGTGTAAGCCTAGGGACCAAAGACCTCAGCCTGAGCAGATGTTGATGGAGCCTGGTAGGGCGCTAAAAGCATGAGGTACTTTTATGGTTCTTAGCTCATAGAACAGCATGTTGGGAGTTGGAAGCAACTGGTGGCGAGCCCATCCCTCAGTAAATGTTGCCGGGCAGGCCCACAGCCGTACAGGGCAGACAGAGCAGCCAGTTGTCGAGACAGGTCTCCAGCAGAACAGTGTCGCTATACCTGCACCGGCGCCAGCCAAAGGCTGGGCTGGGCCGACACACTGAAGGGACGCATCTACACAGTGGAGTCATAAACCGGGCATTGTGTGCAGAGTGACGCGTAATAAAAATTCACAAGTTTTTGTGTTCGCTGATACTGCAAATAGGCCTGTGAACCACTTACATCGGCCGCCTCGGTTGTATAAGGAACTCCAGCATCTGAGAAATGTTTAGAAACAGAATCTTTATTACACCTCATAACTACAAGGTGCATTCAAGTTCTAAGGCCTCCGATTTTTTTTCTCCGGACTGGAAAGAGATAGAAACATGCGCATTGTTTTAAAATGAGGCCGCGTTCATTGTCAATACATTCCAGAGATGGCAGCACCGTACGGCAAATGGAATTTTACCGCCAGTGCCGAGAATGAGAACTGTTTTAAATACTTAAAATGGCGACGTTTTCCTTACTTGAACAGCGTGCAATCATTCGTTTTCTGAATTTGCGTGGTGTGAAACCAACTGAAATTCATCGACAGTTGAAGTAGACATGTAGTGATGGAGTTATGGATGTGTCGAAAGTGCGTTCGTGGGTGCGACAGTTTAATGAAGGCAGAACATCGTGTGACAACAAACCGAAACAACCTTGGGCTCGCACAAGCCGGTCTGACGACATGGTCGAGAAAGTAGAGAGAATTGTTTTGGGGGATCGCCAAATGACTGTTGAACAGATCGCCTCCAGAGTTGGAATTTCTGTCTGTTCTGTGCACACAATCCTGTATGACGACCTGAAAACGCGAAAAGTGTCATCCAGGTGGGTGCCACGAATGCTGACGGACGACCACATGACTGCCTGTGTGGCATGTTGCCAAGCAATGTTGACGCGCAACGACAGCATGAACCGGACTTTCTTTTCGTCGGTTGTGACAATGGATGAGACGTGGATGCCATTTTTCAATCCAGAAACAAAGCGCCAGTCAGCTCAATGGAAGCACACAGATTCACCGCCACCAAAAAAATTTCGGGTAACTGCCAGTGCTGAAAAAATGATGGTGTCCATGTTCTGGGACAGCGAGGGCGTAATCCTTACCCATTGCGTTCCAAAGGGCACTACAGTAACAGGTGCATCCTACGAAAATGTTTTGAAGAACAAATTCCTTCCTGCACTGCAACAAAAACGTCCGGGAAGGGCTGCGCATGTGCTGTTTCACCAAGACAACGCATCCGCATATCGAGCTAACGTTACGCAACAGTTTCTTCGTGATAACAACTTTGAAGTGATTCCTCATGCTCCCTACTCACCTGACCTGGCTCCTAGCGACTTTTGGCTTTTTCCAACAACGAAAGACACTCTCCGTGGCCGCACATTCACCAGCCGTGCTGCTATTGCCTCAGCGATTTTCCAGTGGTCAAAACAGACTCCTAAAGAAGCCTTCGCCGCTGCCATGGAATCATGGCATCAGCGTTGTGAAAAATGTGTACGTCTGCAGGGCGATTACGTCGAGAAGTAACGCCAGTTTCATAGATTTCGGGTGAGTAGTTAATTAGAAAGAAAATCGGAGGCCTTAGAACTTGAATGCACCTCGTAAGACTAACAAGCTCCAAGGCACAGGAGATTTAGATAAAGATCTATAAGACTGTATCTCTTCGCTTGTTGCCACAGGAAGAAAGGTGACTTCACAGAAAAACATGTTCCCCCTCTGTGAAAACTTTTAAAAAAGCCAGTAATTGGCAGTTTCTTCTCATTCCAGAGACGTAGGTTTCGTAACTCTTGCCCTGGTTCGACATGAGTTTGTGCTGTCATAAGAAGTGCGAAGAACTCGGGTGCTTGACTTTGCTCTCGTAAGAGGACTTGTGGTCGAAGAAGCTCTTGCAGTGTTGTTGGGGCTTGGGACCTGTACTGACAGTAGTTTAGAGTGGAAAGCCTGTGGTGAAGTTCTTACAATACTGACAGTGTGACTTCAAACGTCTTGGACTACTCGTTTGTCGAGGGCACACTCATTCGTTTTTGTTTACCAGTCTTGACGTTTGGTATCCTTGTGCGCTCTGTCGTATAAGTGAGCCAAATTGGTCCTTGGTACGACCAGTGAATGGGTGTGTCACGCACTGAAATCTACTGTGATTTCAGGCTCTGGTAGAGAGTAAATTGCGATCCGTCTGCCTGATCGCTTGACCGTGAGATTCTTGCGTTTCTTTCATGGATGCGATCGACTTAAAGGTGCCGCCTCACGTCTCACTTCCGCCGCACCCATCTCGCCAGCTGCAAGTTACATCACCGCACGAAGCAAACGGGGTAACGTACTGCTGTTCCGGACTTGTCAGGGCATACAGATCTCAATCGCCACTTGCTCTCAGCTGCACCTATGTAGTGAAACCACAGTAGATTTCATAATCAAAATATCCACGGGTATGCTGCCGGTCTATAGTGTCCAACGGGCACAATATTTCGGCGATCATACATGTCGTCATCATCAGGTGAACTGACGGACTGAGCTCCTGTGAAAGTGCCGGCACGGAGATCGGTACGCTATGGCTGCTCAGAGGGAACTGGGTTCAGTCGCGGCGGCGGCCGATTTAAATACCCTCCGCCCGCGGCGCGCTCCCTCCGCCGTCCGCGCCCCGCGCCACGGTCGCGCGGTGGAACAGATTGCGACGGCGTCTGAGATGACGTCGATGTGATGGCTCTGTCCGCCGTGGCCGTCACAACTATACGTTTGCTCGATTTACTCTTGATTAACCCGATCGCTGGTTCCCAAGCCTTGCTAAGATTATAGCCACAGTCACGGTTTATGAGGTCGTCATTGGTGCGAATTTCGATGGCCTCTCTAACAACGCTGTCCCAGTATCTCGACGTCTGTACCAGAATCCTCGTGCGGTCATACTCCATGGCGTGACTTTCCGACAAACAATGTTCAGCGACCGCCGACTTGCTCGGATACACCAGTCGAGTGTGCCTCTGGTGTTCACGGCATCGATCCTCGACGGTACGCATCGTCTGACCAATATACGACTTGCCACATTGACACGGAATCTGGTACACGCCGGCCTTCCTCAAACCCAAGTCATCTTTGGCGCTCCCCACCAGTGCACGAGTTTTATTTGGAGGACAAAACACAGTTCCGACCCGGTGTTTCTTCAGAATGCGGGCGATTTTCCCCGAGAGTGCGCCTGTGTATGGAATAAATGCAGTGCCTACCTCCTCCCTCGTGACTTCATCCATCTCAACAGGTTGTGCTGCAGTGGTTGGGCGGAGAGCACGTTGAATCTGCCACTCTGAGTGCCCATTTTTTCGAAATACAGTTCTCAGATGTTCCAATTCCTGGGGTAGACTCTCTGCGTCAGAGATAGTGCGCGCCCTATGTACTAGAGTTTTAAGTAGCCCATTCCTCTGTGAAGGATGGTGGCAGCTGTCTGCGTGCAAATACAGATCAGTGTGCGTAGTCTTCCGATACACCCCATGACCTAGGGTGCCGTCAGCCCTTCTCTTGACCAAGACGTCAAGGAAAGGTAATTTACCCTCCGTTTCAGTCTCCATAGTGAATTTGATGTTGGGGTGTATGGAGTTTAGATGTGTAAGGAAGTCAAGGAGTTTATCCATACCATGTGGCCAGATGACGAACGTGTCGTCCACGTAACGGAAAAAGCAAGTAGGTTTCCATACGGATGACGACAGGGCTTCCTTCTCGAAGTTCTCCATGTACAAATTCGCTACCATCGGTGAGACTGGGCTACCCATGGCGACTCCCTCCGTTTGTTCGTAGTATTCTCCATTAAAAGAAAATACGTGGAAGTCAAGACATGCCTATAAAGTTCAGTGGTCTTCTCGTCAAACTTCTGACTAATCAATTCTAGTGACTCTCGCAGGGGTATCCTCGTAAACTCACCATGATATCTGACTCATCCAACCTGAAGCTATCAGGGCGTTTAACAAAATCCACGGAATTACGGATGTGATGAGGGCATTTACCCACATAAGGACTTAATATTCCCGTCAGGTATTTGGCCAACAAAAATGTAGGTGCCCTGATGTTGCTGACAATGGGGCGTAATAATCACACAGTAGATTTAATCGATCAAAGTCTGCACAAGGTCAGATCAATTCAGATTGCGTTATCCACACGTTTACGGACAGAGTACTTGACTCACTTCTGCCACCCAGGATCCTTGTCCATTGTGGTCTTAAACCACCTGTTAATCGTTTACGGTACTCAGTCAAAACTCATTTAGCATAATTTATGTCTCTCTTCGTTTGGGAAGATAAATGTTGTCAGTAAACTAAATTTTGCATACATTTTCAATCATTTTATCAGTCAGCCTCAGGGGTTTACTTTCATTGTACCGTCCCCTGCCAGGATCTCGGATTGATGGTAGCTTCTGTCATCGTCAGATCGCAATGATTAGTGTAGTCACTCAGTTCACTCAACTTCACGACTCTTGCGCAGAACCTCGGATTGATGGCACCTTCTGTGATCGTCAGATCGTGTTGCCTAGCGTTGTTATTCAATTTGACGTGCCTTGCACAGAATTTTGAATTGATGGCACTTTCTGTGACCCTAAGATCGTAGATAGTGTTGAATAGGGCAGATTATGTTCCCCATGTTTAATGTGGTGTACTGGGTAGAACAGATTTGCGTTACTGGCTCCTGGACATAATACTAGTATTTAATTACTGTATGTGTGTATTTTCATGTTGTGGATGTGACTTCTGTGTCACTTGATTGTTTGTTTCTGACGGCGAACGGCGTTTTGCTGATTTGTTACGATCGAGATTTTAGTTTGCGAGTATAGGCAAGCATACTGTTATTTGAATTCGTTGTCAGGAACTGGGGATTAATAGCTCAATGGAACGTAATTTAGAGTAGAATCTGTGTGGCACAAGAATGTCTAGTTTTTAAATTCGTTTGGGTCAGAATTAGAGTGCATGGTTACAAGAAGCAAGGCACTTTTGCTACAGAGTAGCGGAAGTAATTGTGTTTTGTTAACCATGGATTCACGTCAGATTATTAGCGGTGAGCAGGCAGATATTACACGGGATTCTCAGGTAAATGCAGTTGCAGACCGGGCAGAAATGTGGAACGTAGAACCTGCAGAGTACGACGACATGTCTCGTGACGAAAGAGAACCCAGCGGCACAACGAAATGTAGGAGCTGCTGGTACGAGACGCACCATCAGTGAGACAGGCAGACCAGAATCACGAACTAAACGTCACAGAATGATGGAATCTCGTTCATCTAGCCCGGAAGGTATTAGCGGAGGATCTCAGTTTGAGGCTCTCATGCAATTCATGCAAGAGGCAGAAAAAAAGAGACGAGAGGAAGAGGAAGAAAGACACAAATTAGTCACAAGAACGATCACAGACGGTATAGATGGAGTCAAGAAAGAGATCTCAGGAATCCAAGAAGAGCTAAAGAATGCCAAGAAAACGACAGCAGAAACGAGTGAGGTCGTGGACCCGGCGAGGCGCTATGCCAAAACACCGCGATTGGTAGGGCAAGTAGCACGAAAAGGTGCATCAGTGGCTAAAGAACAAGTTAAACTGGCAAGAACTGAGGTGTGTAAGACAAAAAAGACATTTGCAACTCTCCAAAAGCAAGGCAAAAAAATTGTTCAAGAAACGCAGGAAAAAATTAATGAGACGGCGAAGCGAATCGAACAAATAGAAACCAAAAAGGCCGAAATCTCTGAAGTTAATGACCAGCAGACCCGAGTCGCCGCGCAAAGAAACGAGTTGGCCAAGGACGTTCGGCACGCGCATGAGCAGATCGCGCAATTGCAAACACAATGTCGTCCGGTAGAGCGCCATCGAGAGCGTCACGGAAGTGAAGAAAATGTTTTGCGACTCTCCGAACCGCAATATGAGGACACACCACATGCATATGGGCGAATGCAACAGGCATATACTCCTGCCGCGGATGAACGCGTAATAGAACACGCTCCGTTGGTAAGACGCAGCATGTCAGAGACTGAGCCGGAAAACAATTATACACGTCTACGGAGGTCAGAAACGTTATTACGTGAATCTGACAACACGAGGGGATATCATAACTGTGCACGAGGATCGTTTGGGCATGGACACATGGAATCAAGCGCTGCATACGAGAGAGAAAATTAGTACTGCAGATACGTCGAACCTTTCGGCCACAAACACCCAAAATTTTCAAGTCTACAAGGAGGGAAACAACGCATTACATCCAAAGACCTGGATGGCACAGTACGATCACGTGCTACCAGAATCTTGGCCACTGAAAAAAATGGTTCAAATGGCTCTGAGCACTATGGGACTTAACTTCTGAGGTCATCAGTCCTCTAGAACTTAGAACTACTCAAACCTAACTAACCTAATGACATCACACACATCCATGTCCGAGGCAGGATTCGAACCTGCGACCGTAGCGGTAGCGCAGTTCCAGACTGTAGCGCCTAGATCCGCACGGCCACCCCGGCCGGCTTGACCACTGAAGTACCAGCTTCAGTTTACCTGTGGTTTCTCAGAAGGGTCGACTGCAGAAAATATGCGCGGAGTTGCGGAGAGTTGTCGCTCCTACCAAGAATTTAAGGACGCATTCCTTAGCACATACTGGTCGCAAGACACACAGGAAGGGATAAAACAGGATATTATGTTAGGAAAGGACTTAGAAGTGTCAGGTTCCGCCATCTTGTCAAATTATTCGAATCCCTGGGCAAGAAGAACCGATTCTTGTATCAACCGTACAGTCCCAAGGAAATTATAAGGCACTGCAACATTAAATTACCTTTACGTTACGAGCAACTGCTCATCGGTTGATGCAGCAATTCAATCGAAGTTTTCAAGAGTGCGCTGTGCGAACTCGAGTACGTGAATGATATTCACAATTCGCGGGAAAGCAGAAGAAATAATGACCGTAACTGGCCATATTGCCAGAGAGGAATGACGACGAACAAAATGGGGGAAAACATCGATCGAATCGAAACCAAAATTCAAACTTCAATGGGAATAACTAGCCACCAAGGGAAAATGGAAGAAGACGAGGAAATCATAATCATAACAACAACTACCGACGAAACGGAACTGGAGCGAGCAACAGAAATCGAACCAGGACCAACCGGATCATAGAGACCAACAGCAAAGCAATAGCAGGACATACAACGGCCAAGGTCAATGGAATGATCAATGTAGCGAATCTGTGGAATTGAGGCCACCTAAACCATCGCAGGGGTCACGCAGAGAAAATTCAAACAGGAACTGACACACAGCCGCTGCGGTCTCAGCTCAAAACAATGCCGCAGAAACTATCGGACCGAGCGATATTAACCTGTTAGAGTATGAAAATACAAGAGAACTGCTACTGGAACAAAAGGTGAACATGACACAACCGGATTTACACCCCATCACTCACATCATAGTCAGCAATGTCAATCTAACCGGGATTGTGGACAGTGGAAGCCAAGTGACGGCGATACCAAATTTGACATACAAGAAATGCACTGCAAGTCACACTTGACCGGCACTCACGCTGAAGAAAACCAGAATCACCGGCGCTCTGAGAGGGAAGCATACAGAACTGCAGTTACAAACCAGATTGACGTTCAGCTGCCAAGGGCATACCTTAGAAGCGAACTTTCTGGTCGTCCCTTCTTTGGCAATTGAAATAATATTTGGCATGGATTTTCTCTATCAACAACAGGCCGTATTGGACGTAGGGCGAGGAGAACTGACTTTACATAAAGACGGCGCCATGAAGATGTCCTTTGCAGACCACACAATATGTACGCAAATCACTGCCGAATGCCTCAATCTAAACTACGCAGAAAAAAGAGGGGAAGAAAATAATCAATGGTGGCACCATGAGTGTAGCGGCAACATTAAAGATGTTGAGCAAATTCGAGGAGAGGTGCGCGATGCTATTGATCACATGCTAGGGAATTTAGTAAACATCCCAACGCAGGAAAAAGAAGAGCTTGAGGGAACATTTAAGGAAAACCCGGATGTCTTTCTACCGAAACTCGGAGCAATTCGAAATTTCATGTATGCGTTTCGGGTGCGGGAATACACTAAATTCTTCGTACCTCCCTACCAAATGTCACACGCCTACAGACAGGAGGTTTCTCTCGAGATCAAGAGGATGCTTGACGAAGACATTATTGAAATAACAAGCACCACGTACAACAACCCACTCACAGTGGTAGAGAAGGCTGACAGGTCGATCCGTTTGGTGCTGGATTCGCGGCAAATCAATACAATCATTGAGCCAGAGACAGATCGTCCGTAAAAGCTGGAGGAACTCCTGCAAAATTTCCATGGTGTTACGGTGTTTTCATCTCTTGACTTGCGGTCCAGTTTTTGGCAAATTATGATCCATCTAGACTGCAGGAAATACACGGCTTTCTTTGCATTCGGGAAATGCTATCGATTTACATGTCTACCATTCAGGCTAAGCTTGTCTTCATCTACCTTCATCAGAGGACTAGATAGCATCTTAAATGATTCCAATAACCCTAGGATGCATATACAGGGCCTCCAAGAATCACCACTTGCGTTGACGATCTCTTTATAGCGGAACCGACGTGGAGAGGGCACAATGCGACCCTCAGAGAAATCCTACAGTCCTTCAACGAAGTCATGCATGGGAAGCTCACGAGTAAAATTCCTCGGACATCTCACTACCGCGGAAGGAATCACACCAGCCCCGGGCAAAATGGAGTCAATTAAGAAATTTGCCATGCCAGCAACCAAGAAACAACTACATGGCTTCCTTGGCATCGCAAATTTCTATAATCGATTCGTCCATCTGAAGAAATTAGCGATACCGCGGCTATGCCGACTCACAGGAAAAAATACGCCGTGGGAATGGGACGACGTGGCGGAAGATGAATTCCAAGGCCTCAAACCCGCGTTGATTAAAGCGTCAATTCTTTGGCACCCCAACCTGGAAGAGGACTTTTTCATGCCGTCGGACAACTATTACTCTGGGATTGCTGTAGTGATTTTCCAAGCCGGCCAAGGTGGCCGAGCGGTTCTAGGCGCTACAGTCTGGAACCGCGCGACCGCTACGGTCGCAGGTTCTAATCCTGCCTCGGGCGTGGATGTGTGTGATCTCCTTAGGTTAGTTAGGTTTAAGTAGTTCTAAGTTCTGGGGGACTGATGACCTTAGAAGTTAAGTCGCATAGTAGCAAGGAGGAAACATGGTGCAAAAAACCATTGGTTTTGGAAGCCGAGTCCTCTGGAAGTGTGAAAGAAATTATTCGGTTACAGAATTAGAAGCTTTGGCGGCTGTTTTAGTCTTCGATAAATTCCTTTCTTTCTTGTATGGGAGAAAAACAAGAGCATTCACCGACCACAAAGCCTTGGAATTCCTACTCACAGCGAAACTCCGAAACAAAGGTCTAACGAGCTGAGCACTGTTCCTCCAGGAGAATGACTTTTCGATCACACTCATACCAGGGAAGGAGATCATCATTGCGGATGCGCTGTCACGTTCACCTGTGGGCCTAGAAACAAGTGAGGATAACCCACTGGAAGACGAAGACTACAGCGTGTACTATATGGAGAGGGTTGCAGTTGACAATTATGTTACCTCGAACCTCAAGGACATCAGCAAGGAGCATGAAAAGAATCCAGGTCTATTTCCTCTGAAACAGAGAGTGAAAGACAAGAGGGAATCAAAACTGAGACAGTTTTACTTAGTACAAAAGGCATTCTGTTCTTTCGAAATGAGGGAGAAGGAGCACCCTGGCGCGTTTGCATTCCAGATGAACCGGTCAACACATGAGTGACGCACATTTTGAACCCAGGAAGTGCTACTTAAAATTACGCACACCGTGCTATTCCAAGTATATGGACAGAATAATGAGGAGGGTTTTGGCTGTCTCCAAAGCTTGTCAGAAGTCAAAGCACGTCACTGTGGCAACGCAAGCACCTCTATATCCCATCATCCCCCCATCTTGCAGCAACAGATTTAATGGGCCCACTCGTGCGAAAAAGTAGAGGATACTGTTACATCCTTTTGGCAGTAGAGCTGCCATCCAAGTATGTCACTTTAAACGCGCTCAAGAAAGCAACTGCGCAATCAGCATGTAGAGCATTTTGCAAGGATTTCCTCACGCCAGTCGACCATGTCGACAGGATCATCTCCGACAATAGACATCAGTGCAGGTCAGAGAAGTGGAAAGAGATGTTGTGGAAACACAGAATCAAACCCATATTCGCTTCCATACGACATCCACAATCGCCGCCAGCAGAGAAAGTGATGAAAAGTCTGGGAAACCTCTGCCTTCCAGGACGTGATGAACGAGTTGCCATACGGTGTCACCAAAATAGCACCAATAACAGTTCTCAAGAACAGGCAACCGAAAGATCTCATCCATGAAGTTGAAAATTTTCCCTCGCGAACTCGAGTACAACATCAACGAGTTGTTGACCTTGCGCTCAGGAGATTGCGTGGGGCAGGACAGAAACGAAAAGAGATTTGGGATAGAAAAACACGCGAAAGAGAGTACCGAATTGGCCAAAAAGCGCTCGTTAGAAGTTTCCGTCTATCTAACAAAGAGAAACAGCTGTGTCACAAATTCCATCACATCTGTTATGAACCTTTCCGTGTCCAGAGAATCGCTCACTAGAACTCTCTGGAGCTAGAGACCTTGAAATCAAGGAGATTTCTTGGCATGTACCATGTGTGTCATGTCAAGCCATTCGTAGAATAAGTGTACATAGTAGATTTATAGATCATAGAAGGTGCAGTATGTAAATAGTCTCCATGCATGAACAATTTAACGTAAAGTAATGTTGATATTGTGTTGCTTAGCGTAGTTTTCCATTTGCTGTATTTCAGTGTTATTTTGTTTGTCAATTCCATTAGTTTCCAGCATGAATCCTTGTTGAACATGGTCAAATGAGTTGCTTATTTGTGACATTTTCACGCCATCATTCACCGGCCGGTGATCGATTGAATTCAAATACCCTTGCCATTTATACGTCATCACTAATTGACTCTTTTTAGGCATACCAAACCAGGCACGTTGCAATGCTGAGTACTCCAAACAACTGAGTACTGCTATTATTTCTTTGTAGCTCAAAATTATTGTTGTCCTCTTTCCGCAATTGAGCGCCGTACTCTGCCACAGCCTTCACAATTATCACCATGGTCGATGAAATTGATTCTGTTTACTTTCCGTGTCTTCTTATACACTGTCCAAGGGACGGATGTACGTCACTTTATGTTGTTCGTGGTGTCTATACGGTAAATCGTGCCATAGAACATGTGCGTCTCGATTTTCGAATGTGTTTCTTATGGTGTTAGGAGTCCACGTTTTGGACGCGTGTCGACGCTAAGACTCAGTGTGCTATGAGCACGCGTGTCTCGATATTCGGATGTGTTTCGTATGGTGTTAGCAGTCTACGCTTGGGGCGCATGTAGACGCTATGAGTCGGTGCGACATGAGCCATCGCCTGTCGTGCGATGTAGCCTGTCTCGTGGTGGAATTTGCCAACGCCATGTGAGCGCCGTCAGCGAAATATTGTGTATGGGGAATTAGCACGGACAAGTGCAAGTCATGGTAGAGTGGCGAATCCCAGACCAAGAAATAGGAAGCAGAAACGAAATGATGGACCATGGTTGAAACTTATATTAAAAAAAATTGTATATATAATACAGTATGCTTTTGTTTCATTTCAACACCAACAATCCTGACAGAGGAGACAGGAGGCATCCTTGTACTGCGTAAAGTTACGTGTACACAATCATAAAATTCCACTTCAAATGTTTCAGGCAAATCACCAGCACCTGAGTGAGTAGACGCAATTTCCGACCACTTCAGCGTCAGTAGACAACACCCCTGGACATCGAAAAACAAAAGAGGAGTATACAAGAAATAAAATGCATGAAAATTCGCTTCGGTAGTATTAGCAAAAGCATAGAGTAGTAGAATAAGTTAGTATTCAGTACTGGGAGAAGTCTGCACGTTTGGTGGAGGTATAGAGATAGCGCCAGCGTATAATTGGAGTGCATGACCGGAATAGAACTAACAAAAACACGTGCACACACAACAAAGACACCTCACACCACATCATTTACGTCCATACAACGTTAACAGGGCCCTGCAATCATTAAATTTATTTTTGAATTTGCGTACTTACTAATAAGATAAATAAATAAATGTATTAACCAAAAAATTGTACTCATAACTTTTTCTTTTCTGCAAAAATAATGGTTCAAATGGCTCTGAGCACTATGGGACTTAACATCTGAGGTCATCAGTCTCCTAGACTTACAAGGGAACCTCCCCATCGCACCCCCCTCAGATTTAGTTATACGTTGGCACAGGGATAGGCCATGAAAGACTGAACACAGATCAATCGAGAAAACAGGAAGAAGTTGTGTGGAGCTATAAAAAAATAAGCAAAATATACAAACTGAGTAGTCCATGCGCAATGTATGCAACATTTAGGAGAGTGCCAGCTGAAGAGCGCCGTGGTCCCGTGGTTAGCGTGAGCAGCTGCAGAACGAGAGGTACTCGGTTCGAATCTTCTCTCGAGAGAAAAGTTTAATTTTTTATTTTCAGACAATTATCAAAGTTCAGGCTCTCACACATAATCAACTTCGCTCTCCAAAATTCCAGGGCATGTTCAGATTTGCTTGGACATATGCACAATTTTAGGGTCTACACACGGAAACATTCGAAAACGTAAAAAACATATGTTTTGACAGAGCACAGGGAAAACTGTGCGACTGTGAAACTGTTGCATTCATTTGTTGCAGTTTATGTGACAAACTCTTGTGTTTTCATCACTTTTTTGGGAGTGATTATCACATCCACGAGAAAACCGAAATCGGGCAAGGTAGAAGAATCTTTTTACCCATTCGCCAAGTGTACAAGTTAGGTGGGTCGACAACATATTCCTGTCATGTGACGCATATGCCGTCAGCAGTGTCGTATGGAATATATCAGACTTGTTTTCCTGTGGAGGAATCGGTTGACCTATGAACTTGCGATCAAATGTTTTCGGTTCCCATTGGAGAGGCACGTCCTTTCGTCTACTAATCGCACGGTTTTGCGGTGCGGTCGCAAAACACAGACACTAAACTTATTACAGTGAACGAACGGTCAGATCGTAACTTTGCGAAAATAAAGTAAGTAAAATTTTCACCTGAGGGAGGACTCGAACACAAGACCTCTCGCTCCGCAGTTGCTCACTCTAACCACAGGACCACGGCACTTCTCAGCTAACACCGTCCCTAATGCATATCTTACACATGGATACTCAGTTTGTATATTTTGCTTATTTTTTCATAGTTCCACACAACTACTTCCTGTTTTCTCTATAGATCTGTGTTCAGTTTTTCAAGGCCTATCCACTGCGTCAATTTATAACTAAATCTGAGGGGGGTGCGATGGGGAGGTTCCCTTGTTAGAACTACTTAAACCTAACTAACCTAAGGACATCACACACATCCATGCCCGAGGCAGGATTCGAACCTGCGACCGTAGCGGCCGCGCGGTTCCAGACTGAAGCGCCTAGAACCGCTCGGTCACACCGGCCGGCTCTTTTCTGAAAATTGATTATATCAATGTGATGACATTTGTGAGAGAATATGGCACTTGACCACACTTGAGGATTGTGCAGACTGGAACCAACACAACAGACTGGACGTCATGGCCCACGCCAGCCAGCGGGGGCGCCCGCCAGCCAGCGAGGGCGAAGGGAGTGGCCAGCCGTAATGAGTCACCTGTGGCAGCGCGGGTGCAGGGGACTGGACCGCCAGCTGCCACTGAACCGGGCAGCCAGCTGACGCGCCTACGTCACGCAGCCCACTAGTCTACTGGTAATGGGAGCAGACCTCACAAACCAGTGCAGACAGCGGGACGCCTCCTCGCGCCGGCAGCAACCCCATAGCGGCCAACGACCTGCCAGGCTGATAATCGAGGGACAAGTGAGTCACATGGCACCACCGTCGACATGCGAGCTATGCCTAACCAACTCAGTGGGGCGCCGGGAGGGATGTGTCCCATTGACAACAGGTTTGCTGATCCGATGTCCCACTCCGGCAGGCGCATTCTGATGCAGAGATGAACGGTAAGAGCAGGGCTGCACCACGTCTCACTAATGCTGAATGGATTTCTACGCCAGAGGGCAGGTTGCATGTCACACGCAACACTGTCAAGCCATTTGCTGACGGCTAAATGCTGCCTGACCAGGATGACGTCAAGGGTCCAGCTACGGTCTGTATGCTGCCCAAGATGCCAGTTACTGCCCAGACACCAGATGCTGCGAGACAAGAGGAAACACCAGAGACGTCTGCCGCCACTTCTGCCACGTCATGCGCTGAGTGAGAGGCCATTCCACTCTGGCACAAATTGCTGCTCTCCAGTTCCTACCAGTCACTCTTTGTGCATAGCCGGCCGGAGTGGCCGTGCGGTTCTATGCGCTACAGTCTGGAGCTGAGCGACCGCTACGGTCGCAGGTTCGAATCCTGCCTCGGACATGGATGTGTGTGATGTCCTTAGGTTAGTTAGGTTTAATTAGTTCTAAGCTCTAGCAGACTGATGACCTCAGAAGTTAAGTCGCATAGTGCTCAGAGCCATTTGAACTCTTTGTGCAATTAAATAAGTGCCATGTTTTCAATTTGTGTGACATTTTCAACTGTAAAATTGGTCTCCCCAGGAACTGTCTTGATTGTGAGATATATATTTGTCTACACATTTATAAATGCTTTGATTATGTGCCTGTATTTTTTTCATGTCATAGAAAATAATACACAAATTTACACAACCTAGGTAATAAAACAAACAGATTACACACATGATTTCCTTGTTCATTGAGAATTTGAGAAACTATGTGTTTGATGATTGAGACCAAATGAGTGATAGAGCATGGGTATATCATTGAGCAGAGAACAGTTCATACTCCAGGACATTATAAATGATTAGGGACATTAGACATCTCTGATCTCAGGATATGGTGTGATGGGTATATTCCTTTGCTACAAGGCCTTTTAACCGCCTGTCGAATGTTTATCGGAAGTCTGTGATGTAGCAATTGCCGCTGGGTCTAACATAATCCATACTACTCACAGCCTATGGAAAACGTTGGTAGGAGTGAGGTCCTCCCAGGGTGGGGCATCTCGTTGTGATATCTTTTCTTTTTCCTTTTTTTGTAAAAGTAATCGTTTTATTATGTATGTAAAGTCCATAATTTATAGATACCTTAAAACCTTTTGTAAAGAAACTTAGTTAGTATAATTATATAATCTCATAAACTCATGGAAAGTCTATTTATTTCTTTTATATGTAAAATTAGAAAAGGATTTGTGCAGGATTTTTCTTCTTTAAGTAACATTCAAAAACACCTTTTTGGGGTAATAATATTAATACCACGAGGATAGAATTAAGAGGAAATGCTTCTTCATTCTTACAAAAAAAAAAAAAAAAAAAACAATGACACATAAAGAAAAAGATAAAGCCTAAACAAATAAAACAAAGTAACACAACAGAGCTTTTGCAAACATTTACGCAAGCTTAACTAAATATAACCACACTAAAACATGATACACTGTACACTTACGAGTTTAGAAAAATCAATATTATAAAAACAAATTTTTGGAAATGAAAGAGAAAAACAGACACACGTACTGGCAACGACAAAGAATAACAATCTTTGTAAAGCCTATATTTGCCTAACAACAAAATATAAACTGAGAAATTAAAAAATAGAAACAATAGCTATAAAGAAATCGTTAGAAAAAATTGTTAAGAATGGCTGAGAAAAGTTTATTGGAAAATCCAAAAGAACAATTTTTGCCTGACATTGTCAATGTTTTCCTCGGCATTGACAAACCCCAGACAAAAATTTTGTCAGAAGGAGGGAGGTATGTAAGATGTCGTGGTCTCCTGATCTTCATTGCTTACATATTCCACCCTCACAATCATGTTCCGCACATCAAGACACTTCATTCGAACCCAAACTCGATAAGATAAAGTCAGTGTTGTAGGAATTCATATAAACGATATGCAATTGACAAGTGAGCGCACTGTGGTTGAAATACTCGAGGCTGGCGTGCACACATACATTCCAGACACGACAGTCACAGAGGCTTTTAGTTCGGGAGAGAGGCCGCACAGTGGGACGCCAGGCCCTTCAGAGGACGACCCATCCCATGTCAGCTGGTGATCGCCCGTAGTGGATAGCTTGGGCCCGAGTGAAGAGGGGTAATGACCCCGTGTTCGGCTTAAAAGCAAATCCCGCTACATTGTGTGGGAGCGGCCAGCCTACGTATTGTTTACACATAGCATGCAGTTTCAGAGATTTTCACAGGAAGATAGCAAACGCCAAACGCCAAAACTACAAGCTTAGGGATTTGTTGCCTTAAGCTACATGTCATTCTCCCGTTTTAGAAGAGGAATGCTGATTGGCAGACGATATTTCTGACGCCTTGAGCTGAAGGAACAATGGAAGAGACCGAAAGATATACCTCTTCTTGTCAGGCGTGGAGAGGCGCCGTTCGGTTGTCGCTTTTGGAGCGAGGAACAAGTCTCTCCTCAGTACTTCACTGGGAGAGCACCTCTGTCAAGAGTGCATCGAAGTGCTACTCTATACTGAGTCCTTGCGATTAAGCATTGTTCACTGTGTTGGCCAACACACTTATTGTGCGGTGTGAATGGTAAAAACAGAGTTATAGTTACACACCTGCAAGCGAATTTTGAGTGGCATCGCGGTGGACTGGTTATCTGACCGGTGTACCACGCCAATAGTTAGACGGGGCGAATAGGAATCATTGACTTCATCAAGGCGTAGTGAGAGTCTGATTGGCGAAGGTCAATCCAGATAGAACGAGAGTTATCTTATTTGTCAGCAGTGAGTGGCGCAGACAGCAGTCATCGCAGCTTACGGTATTGTGCACTACAGCTATTGCGAGCCCCATATTTCCTCCACAACAGTACACTTCACTGCATTTCACATGCGACAGCCTCAACCGTACCTAGCAACATTCTAAAGGATAATTATTCAAGTTGAGTAGGCGTGCCTCTCACCCATTCTGCCAAGTTAACTACCATCTTAAACTTTGTGTAGAAATATCATTAGCGAATCCTATCCTTGGAAGGTAACTTCACATTCCGAAAAGAACCAGGATATAACTTGTTCACTTCATAACTAAAGTGTCATTGATTTCTCAGAATTTTTGCAAAATAAATAATAACTTTCGTTAGTCTCATGTTTTTCGTACACTAACTAGCACTACTCCAGTACCCAAGTATCCCACTAGTTACGTAAGAAATTTTGTGAATTTTGGTGTCATTTCCTAAAAGCGGACAACTCTAGAAGATATTTATTGCTGAAAGTTTTTCAGGCATTTCTCTTTAGAACGTTAGGAGGGTCTCCCTGACTTCTGTAGTAGTGTGGGGGTGGAAATTGCATCTTGCAGGAGCCACATGGTAAAGGGTACATCTCAGATTAATCCGTTGTGCAGAATAACAGATCAACCCCATAGCTCAGAACAATCTCCGTTTACTAGTATTTACATAAGTCATAAATAAGGTAAATACACTCCTGGAAATGGAAAAAAGAACACATTGACACCGGTGTGTCAGACCCACCATACTTGCTCCGGACACTGCGAGAGGGCTGTACAAGCAATGATCACACGCACGGCACAGCGGACACACCAGGAACCGCGGTGTTGGCCGTCGAATGGCGCTAGCTGCGCAGCATTTGTGCACCGCCGCCGTCAGTGTCAGCCAGTTTGCCGTGGCATACGGAGCTCCATCGCAGTCTTTAACACTGGTAGCATGCCGCGACAGCGTGGACGTGAACCGTATGTGCAGTTGACGGACTTTGAGCGAGGGCGTATAGTGGGCATGCGGGAGGCCGGGTGGACGTACCGCCGAATTCCTCAACACGTGGGGCGTCAGGTCTCCACAGCACATCGATGTTGTCGCCAGTGGTCGGCGGAAGGTGCACGTGCCCGTCGACCTGGGACCGGACCGCAGCGACGCACGGATGCATGCCAAGACCGTAGGATCCTACGCAGTGCCGTAGGGGACCGCACCGCACTTCCCAGCAAATTAGGGACATTGTTGCTCCTGGGGTATCGGCGAGGACCATTCGCAACCGTCTCCATGAAGCTGGGCTACGGTCCCGCTCACCGTTAGGCCGTCTTCCGCTCACGCCCCAACATCGTGCAGCCCGCCTCCAGTGGTGTCGCGACAGGCGTGAATGGAGGGACGAATGGAGACGTGTCGTCTTCAGCGATGAGAGTCGCTTCTGCCTTGGTGCCAATGATGGTCGTATGCGTGTTTGGCGCCGTGCAGGTGAGCGCCACATTCAGGACTGCATACGACCGAGGCACACAGGGCCAACACCCGGCATCATGGTGTGGGGAGCGATCTCCTACACTGGCCGTACACCACTGGTGATCGTCGAGGGGACACTGAATAGTGCACGGTACATCCAAACCGTCATCGAACCCATCGTTCTACCATTCCTAGACCGGCAAGGGAACTTGCTGTTCCAACAGGACAATGCACGTCCGAGTGTATCCCGTGCCACCCAACGTGCTCTAGAAGGTGTAAGTCAACTACCCTGGCCAGCAAGATCTCCGGATCTGTCCCCCATTGAGCATGTTTGGGACTGGATGAAGCGTCGTCTCACGCGGTCTGCACGTCCAGCACGAACGCTGGTCCAACTGAGGCGCCAGGTGGAAATGGCATGGCAAGCCGTTCCACAGGACTACATCCAGCATCTCTACGATCGTCTCCATGGGAGAATAGCAGCCTGCATTGCTGCGAAAGGTGGATATACACTGTACTAGTGCCGACATTGTGCATGCTCTGTTGCCTGTGTCTATGTGCCTGTGGTTCTGTCAGTGTGATCATGTGATGTATCTGACCCCAGGAATGTGTCAATAAAGTTTCCCCTTCCTGGGACAATGAATTCACGGTGTTCTTATTTCAATTTCCAGGAGTGTACATATGAGTGTCTCTTTCTTACCTATGGAACTGTCTTTGAGTTCATAAAGCAAGTGATTGGCCAAATAGCTCTATGAGGTTATTGTATACTCCGAAACTTGTGCAACATATAGAAACATCTAATAATAAACCCATATCTCGTGCACTTGATAATTCTTTCTTGATTTAGCTGAACATTATTATCATTTTAACTAAAACAATACTTATAACCATATATATATATATATATATATATATATATATATATATATATATATTATTAAGTGTATCAATAAGTTTCATTTCAGTAAACACGAAACTTTTTAAATGCTATTTTTATCATCATTGGAAGCAAATAGACATGTGAAAGTAGAATTACTAACTAATATAAACGTCTTTTCTGACATAATTTATAAAATTATCAAACAACAAAGCTTGGGACCCTTGCTATCTTCACCCACAAGTACATAGATGAAGTACTTATATATTATTCTGGTAATTCAATTCCTAAATAACATGGTAAATATATATATGTATGTATATGTATTTCAAGTTATATCTATGACCAAAAGCGTTTTAAGTCTTGATGGCTGAACATTACTTTGGTCTCACCTTTTTTATTCAACAGAATATAACTCCCAGGATGAGGTATTCTTGTTATCCTGAAAGGACCCTCATATTTTAGTTGCCACTTTTTATTCAATTGTTTTACAGCTGATGACTTTGGATAGGATCTTAAAATAATGTTATCCCCTACTCGGTATTTAACAGCTTTGGTTAGGTGCTTATCATAATATATGTTTCTCAAATTAGTGTGGTGTTGGATAGCAACACCTACTTGATCATGAATTGTAGTTTTATCTATTGGTATGGTTTCATTAAACTTAGGTAAATCTTCATTCCATTGGTTAGACGGACAACACCCAAAGAAAACATCATATGGAGGAAACCTCGTGGATGAGTGTGGTAAATGATTATACACGTCTTCAAATTTCTGCAAATACTCCATCCAACGATAGTGTTGTTGAGAAATATACGTCCTCATAAACCGATTTAACTCACGAAACACTCGTTCAACAAGACTACTCTTTGGGTTAAACCTGGCAATCTGGATGTGGCCAATGCCTTCTCCGCGTAGACACTCCTTCCAAGCACTACACGAAAAATAGGAGGCATTGTCCGTTAGTAAGGCTTTCGGCTTTCCAATCTGGACAACGTACTTTTCTTTCAAGATTCTCACCATGGGTTTCACTCTCAGAGATCTTAGTGGGTATACCTTCACTAACTTAGCAAGTAGATCATAAAATGCTAGCACGTGTTTGAAGTTTACATTGGATATTGGTAAAGGACCCAATACATCACATGACACTAGGTCAAGAACATTATGCGCTACTATGGGTCGAAGCTCGGTTTTAGTGGAATAATTGATTGGCTTCGCTTCCTGGCAAATCATACAAGTTCTCAGTACTTTCTGCGCAATACGTTTCAGGTTAGGATAATAGGCATAAACTGCTATTAGCCTAACACATTTACCAGCACTAGCATGACTCCATGATAAATGTGTGTGCCAAAGAAACTTTATCACACAACTATAAGGAAGAGAAAATTTTCATTGACGAAATAAATCCCTATTTTTATAAAATAAAACATTATTATGAAGGCAAAATTTGTCACTTTTAAGACTCTCCTTATCATCATAAAGTGATCGTCTAATTAATTTCCATTTAGAATCTTGTTCTTGTAAATAAACAATATTCTTACACATGAATTTTAGATCTTTTTCATACAAAGGAGGTTGAATCAACATAACACGAAAGTTATTGGTTTTATTCGCGACTGCAACCGTTCCTGCAACGCCACGCGGTAGTCTAGACAGGGCGTCTGCTATTACATTGTCTCTGCCACGAATGTGCCTTTTCTCTAATAAATATTCCTGCAATAGCAAAGCCCATCGAGTTAATCGTGCGTGCAATAATGTACAAGTCATTAAAAAAGTTACTGCTTGGTGGTCACAATATGCAACGATTGATTTACCGTATATAAAATACCTAAATTTTCTCAACGACCACACTAAGGCTGAGACTTCCAGCTCTGTAGTAGTATACATTCTTTCACAACTGGTGAGCGTGCGACTTGCGAAGCTTGTAATTTTAATGGTATTAATGTCTTCAGGAATATCCATTTGAAACAATGTTGCTCCCAGACCCGTTTCGGAAGCGTCAGTGGCTATATAAAATTGCTTATCCATCTGAGGATGATGCAGTATTTGGGCATTTAATAACGCGTGTCGTATTTTTTCGAATGCTTCACAACACTCAGGTGTCCAATGCCACGAAGTGTTTTTCCGTAAGAAATTCAACAAACAGTCCTGGTTCAGAACCTGATCTGCCAGAAATTTTCTAAAAAAAGATACTAATCCGAGAAATGATTTTAATTGCTTTTAATTTCTTAGGATTTGGTGTAATGCCCAAAGGAGAGATAATATGTCCAAGGAAATTGACTCTCTCTTTCCCAAACTCTGATTTGGATGGGTTCATCGTTACTCCATAACTTTGAAAGCTACAAAACATTCGTCGCAACAACTCCACGTGACGCTCCCACGTATCCGTAGCCACTAGAAGATCATTAACATACAATTTCACTTCATTCACCAAGTCCGGGCTCAACACAGTATCAAGTGCGGAAATAAAAACTCCACCACTGATATTCAAACCAAAGGGCATAACTTCAAAGTGATAACTCTTACCCATAAATATAAAAGCTGTATACTTCCTAGATTCTTCATCTAATGGGACCTGCCAATAGGAACTACGGAGGTCTACTGAGGATAGATACTTTACACCATAGAAACGCTGTAAGAATTCATCTAGATTTTCTGGCCTAGTTTGGACAGGTATTAAGATTTTATTAATATTCCTGGCGTCAAGTACCAATCTTACGTCTCCATTAGGTTTTATTACTGCTAAGAGTGGACTACTGTATTCCGAGTTGGATGGTTCAATGATACCCTATTCCAACATCCGTTGTATTTCTAACCTAACAGCTTCATGTTTTGACCAGGGTATAGAATATGTTGTCTTACAATAGTTGTCATGAGGTCTAACACGCATTCTATATTTAAATCCTTTAATCACATGAGGGTGACTATCAAAAACCGGAGCATAATCATGTAACAGCTCTGATAGTTCCTGTCGCTGTATGCTAGACAAACTTTCCGATTCATTTATTTTATCTCGTATAATCTGTTCAAGATCTGGATTGGGATCAGCTACTGACATGTTCTCGGTGTCATACGATATTACATTACTATAATTACTACTGATAGATTCTGACAATATTTATCAGGAATCCTTATTTATTTCAATAGAGACAGTTCAACATTTCCGTTGACTGTGTGCAAAATGCATACTCCCTTTTTTATGTCGATGACAGCCCGGTTGTCGGCCAAATAATCCCACCCCCAAATGCATGGCACGGATAAATTCTTAATAATCAGCTAGGTGCTTATTAGTCTTTCCTCCCGAGTACATAGTTCCGCCATCACTTGAACTTTAATGGGTCTAACAGAAGCGCCAAAAGCACCGGAAACAGTACATCCCATAACTGGAAAAGTAGGTACTTTCTTTACTCTATTAATACAATTGAATAAATCGAATGGCATCATATTTGTCGTAGCCCCCATGTCTATCAGACATTTACAGGTATTTCATTTATCTTACCAACTATCACAGCTTGGACATGCTCCTTGGGTTCCAAACGTTGCGTCGTTGGCTCACTCATCTCTCATCTCTGATATCTACCCCTGCATTATATATTAGCAAACCTACACAATGATTGTCGTGACCTCCATTGCTCGTATCAGCCACCCCCGGTAGTCTAGGACTGGCTGGCGCTAGTTTGTTGGATTCACAGATTCTCCCCGCGGTTCTTCAACGATCTCTACAACACGCACATTATGGTTTTGGGAATTCTACCTAGGATTTCGGACCTCTGCCGCACAATTTCCTAAGGGAATGGCCGCAGAAGCGTTCTGACACGTAGAATTTGGTGCGTTATCTAAGTTCATTTGGTTAACCCCACGAGAATGTGTTGGCACCCATTGGAAGGACTGATTCTGATTTCTGTTACTATTCGGTTCTTGATTTATATACGGTCTACTCCCACTAAATTTTGTTTTCCGATTCTGTAAATTAGATTCATTAACGTGGACTGTTCACTTCTGGTGAAACTGGTCCCTGATTATACATATTCTTATTGTTTTGGTTACTATAATTCTGATATTGAAATTTTGGTTGTCAAACTTAGGTCTACACTGTAGATCTGTATTATCAGTTTTCCACCGATTATTGTTATTACGCTGAGAATGATTACCATTATCGTAATTATTACCATTACCATTCTTATAGTGTATTTCTCTGTTATTTAAGTGACGGAACTCCTCCTGTATAATCTCAATTGAGTCTATTGTGGATAGAAATTGTTGAAAGTCATCATCCGGAGCATGCACTAACATCTACGGATATTAATTGGAAGTCTGGTCTTCAAAATACGAATAACCTCGCGATGTGATATCGGCTGCGTCCAATACCGAGTTTTATTCATATATTTCTCAAAGTATGAACGTAGTGTTCCTCTTTTTGGATTGTAAAACTCGGGATTGTATACTTCTTTACGCAAACGTTCCTGTTTGCTAGTGGACCAATACTTGGCTAAAAGCAGTTTTTCAAACTCATGACAGGTTTGACAACTTTCACTAATCTCGCTGGCCCAGAGTGATGCCTCTCCGACCATTTTAGAGACTATGAACTTATCATATTCCGTCCACACCTTGGGGAATATTCTCTTAAAACTATTGATAAAGATCTTAGGATGAACATTATTCTTTTCAGATGAGAATGTCGGGAATTGTCCGCTTTTAAAGATACTATTTTCGATTTCAATCGAAGACAATGCCGTTCGTTGAGTAAACGATTCTGATTCTGGGAAAGATCTTCCTCACTATCGATTCCCGCTGCTTTAGATTCGTAACGTAATCTTTTTTCTGGGCAAACGTTACAGTTTTGACATTTACTGGCTAATTACCGACCGCTTTGGCTCCGCTCCTTTACACTTTCATTCAGAACGGCCCCAAAACGACCGGTACTCTCCATTTCTATTGGAATTTCATTGAGTACTCTATTTTTAATAAGACGAAACTCCTCTTTAAGCTGTTCTAAATCTTCAACATTTGTGACATTTAAATTAGAATTACCGATAGAAGTCTACCGTATCATCTGCCCGTTTTTTAATCTCTTCAGATTGCTCGTCAATCCAGTCGGACATCTCCTTCTCCCACTGATTAGACTTTTTAACTAAGAACGAATCAACATTCTGCTTAGTAGTTAGTTCTAATTGGTTCATTTTTTCTGATAGTTCCGCAACTTGATGTACTACTGAATTTTGTGTGGACTTTACTACTGTTAAATTCTCTTCTAGCGTTTGTACAGCACTAGAAATGTTATTGACCACATTCTGTACCCTTTCCATCTTTTGGTTATATTTAAGATCCCAATTCTTGCGCAAATCTAACATTTCTTGCCTGAACTTTCTATTCTCTTCGCTTTCTAATTCTCTCCGTTTTAGATCTTCCACTCTCTCTAATTCTCGCCGTTTTAGATTTTCCTCCATTTCTAAGTATCTCCGTTTTAGATCTTCCTCCGTTTCAAATTCTCTCTGTTTTATAAACTCTCTGAGTTTGAAATTTTCCTCCCTTTCTAATTCTCTCCGTTTTAGATCTTCCTCTACCTTCGACATGAAATTGAATAATATCTTCATATCGAAGTGTTGCGCGGGAGAAGCATCTGCCAACCCTGAAATTTCTCTTGGTTCGTTTATTACTGCTACCTCAGCTTCCACAGCGTCCGGAACTTTCTCGATTTCGTCATCGGATGTTGTGGGCATGTTCAGTTCATCCATTCGTTCTATTGACTCAATTTCAGGATCAACAGAAATAATGTTTTGCACGTTTTGATTTATCTCTTCCACTGGGTCTTCTCAAATATCGAACTCCTCCTTGTCAGGTTCTAATCTACTTTTCTTAGTTCTTCTAGACATCTTGATTAATACTCGACAACTACCATGTCTTGTTGCAATCCTTGTTCACTCAAGTATGAGCAGCCCTTAGCGGCTCGCCATCTTATTTACAACTATTCATGACGTCGCCTTTCCGCTTAGATCTTTTTTAAAATGTGACTTGTAAGTACTGCACCTCTTTCCAGTCAGTACAAACTTTAATTTTATTAACGTATTATATACCTAATATGTTTTAGAACAGTTAGTTTAATTATGAAGACGACGCTCATAGTAGCGTCGAAACCTGGTCAATTTTGACTTAATATTTGTGACCGAGGGCTTATTTGTTCTAATATATCTAAGAAATCTTAACAGTGGGCTTGTTATTTGAGTCAAAGATTCTACACAAGCGCCGAGCGCTACAGTCAAATATTATCGCTGCGCGTAATTATTACTCGGGAGATTCATGTCAATAATTTGATAGAATTTTAAATCACAAATGCACGACTTGGCACGAGAGGGTGTTTTATTGCACAATATCAGTCACTTCCTAACCGAGCCTTGAGAAGAAAACTTCCCCAGATGTTGGGGGGGATTTAAATTATATGCTTCGGACCTATCACTGAAGTTCCATAAACCACTGGCTATTATGAATGAAAATTGTCTACCAGTGTTCGTTGCCTAAATCACTGTCTAAGTAATGTTTAGACCAATTATCTAGTTAAAAGTTCACTTTATTCTAGTAGGTAAAAGTCCTCCGTTGCCCGGGTTCGATACCCCGGCGGGGTCAGGGATTTTCTCTGCCTCGTGATGACTGGGTGTTGTGTGATGTCCTTAGGTTAGTTAGGTTTAAGTAGTTCTAAGTTCTAGGGGACTGATGACCATAGCTGTTAAGTCCCATGGTGCTCAGAGCCATTTGAACCATTTGAAAGTCCTCCGTTCGAATTCTAATGCCATGATATTTGAAGTCAGAGGATCGTATTACTGCGTCATAATAGATCACAATTATTCAATCTCAAAAACAATCTAAGCGCGCCTACATATACGAGCATTCAAATGTATGACCTGCTTCGGCTAAGTCTCGTAACGTAGTGACAATGCATTGAATTATACTTAGTCATTACTTAAGAGTACTCACACGGAGTATTCTTTGGGATCGTTGGTTCTACTTTGCGAATGTTAATTTATGCGAATTTTGCGATTTATTATGATTTTGATTTTGATTTTACTGAAATTTAATCTTTCTTTCGTAGATTGTTAAATTGTCAAGTCTTAGATTCCTGATTTAATTACTTGTTATTGTCCTAATAACAGTGATGAATGGAACTTCGTTCGCTTATTCACTTTTCTGGGAATTTGGGACTTGGGGGAAATCTTTGGGGTATTGGGAGCTAATTTTTGATTTTTATTTCTCGTCCGAGGAAGTGGCATTACACGCGTACGTACATCTCTTCAAAATATTGTAATCTAGTCATTTGCAATACATTTTAAACACCGTAAGAATATGATTTGTAAGGAATTCTCCTATCAGATCCCAGTTTTAAATTTTTCAGTTGAACTTGACCCAAAAATTTAAGTTCTTTCCTGTAATGAATATCGTATTCAATATTTGTAGATTCAGTATCTTAGATAGACATCAATATCTCTTTAAAAAATGTGTTGAGAGTAAAAGTCAATAACAATGAACTAAATGTGCATTGCTTAAGTTTTTTTGTGGCGGTCCTCAGGACAGTAGTGGCGGTCAGGAGGTCAGTAGTACACGTTATTGAAGATGAGTTGATACTGATAAAAGTGTGCTCAAAAGTTTTTTCAGGTTCTAGATCCTACCTATACATCAGTTGTCACTTTAAAAAGTATGTTGTTAATATGATATTTTTAAAAAAATTTTGGGTCACATAACGTACCCCCTCCCCTCTTCTTGGTAATGTGCATTATCGAAAATGCATTGATACTGCCAGGATTAATGCCCAATAACAGAGGGTCATATGCTTTGGACCGGACATTCTGTGGTGTCACGTACCAGTATCACGCAACAGGCGTCAAAGTTGCAACAGAATAGCAAGTTTCGTTCAGATGCCAACAGTGTTCATGAGGGTTCCGGCAGACCCAATGGAGCACGCCCACTGAGCTACACCTCCAGTGGCTCTCGGCTACGAGGGTCCTCTGCTGCCGCAATATAGGATGGCCAATGGCAGTCACAAGGCCCACTTGGAACCTCTACACTACGTGGAGCTGTACACAGACGCCGCCTAGTCGCGGCTTCGACACCTTCAATTGTGGTTTAGTGCAAAGAGCCTTCTCTTCGTTGCTCTTGTAATAGATGGACTTATTTCTTGCTTTATTATTGTAACGAGTCTTCATACGCTCAGAGAAATGAAAGTTAAGTAAAACTTCTGCTAATTGTATTAACTTATTCACTAATCATTTCGTCCGCAGCTCGTTGTCGTGCGGTAGCGTTCTCGCTTCCCGCGGCCAGGTTCCCGGGTTCGATTCCCGGCGGGGTCAGGGATTTTCTCTGCCTCGTGATGACTGGGTGTTGTGTGATGTCCTTAGGTTAGTTAGATTTAAGTAGTTCTAAGTTCTAGGGGACTGATGACCGTAGATGTTAAGTCCCATAGTGCTCAGAGCCATTTTTGAACTAATCATTTATGCCGCTGTCCAGCGTTCCTACGACAAAGTTGCCGCACCATTCGGTAGCACACCTCTTCTTACCGTTGTGCCATTGTGTCCAGATAATTCACAACAATTATGTATGTATTCTAAAGAGACAAAGGAACACCTGCCTATTATCGTGTAGGGCCCACACGAGCAAGCATAAGTGCCGGAACAGGACGTGGCATGGACTCGACTAATGTCTGAAGTCTTGCACGGCTGTCCGTAAATCCGGCATCCCAGATACGCTCAATAACGTTCATGTTGGGCGGTTTGGTGGCCAACGGAAGTGTCTGAACTCAGAACAGTGTTCCTCTGAAGCAATTCAGGATATGTGGGGTGTCGCATTGTCGTGCTTGAATTGCCCAAATCCGTCGGAATGCACAATGGACAGGAATGGATGCAGGTGAATAGACAGGATCCTTACGTACATGTCACCTGACAGAGTTGTATCGAGACGTATCAGGGTTCCATATCACTCCAGCTGTACACGCCACACACCATTACAGAGCCTCCACCAGTTTGAACAGTCCCCGCGGACAAGCAGAGTCCATGGATTTTGAGGTTGTCTCCATAGAATTTGAAACGAGAATCGTCCGACAAGGCAACATGTTTCCAGTCACCAACAGCCCGATGTCGGTGTTGACGGTACCCATAAAACCATTGTGAGGTGGGGCCAGATGAGTGTTCTACTCAGAATCTTGGGGACTTTCGGCACGACCTCGTTGAGGCACTGTGCGTGGTACTGGGAGTTTTCCCTACAGACATTACAATTCGCCACAGAGCAGCGGCATACTGGCTGAAGAAGGGAAGACGCGACAAAATAAGAGAAATAACTGGACAAGACGTAACTGACAGTCGGAAATTAAACAGGTGGAGACTTGATATGGCAGATAGAATGGGACACAACTAATAAGGGAAGACGAGTCCACTCTTTCCTTCCCAGTATACGAGAGCAGATGAATTTGGAGAATGTAAATCCAACACGCGGGATAGTGCACTTTCTCATGGACCCGTATCTTGCGCATCTCCACAGGTTTGGCCTAAAACAGTCTCACACTTGTGCCTGTGGTGAGAATGGAACACCTGAACAAACAGTGCTCATCTGCGGTGCCCTAGGACACATAAGACCAAGTTGAGGAAACCAGGACATGGGACACTTAATACGTAGACAAGATGACTGGAACTCTATAAACAACATCGTAGATGAAGTATTGCGAGCACTATATGCGACATACAAACAGGCGTAAAGCTTCGTGTCGCGCAGTCATCAAGGATACACGAGTGAGTTTTCAGCTCCGAAAGCCCATATCGATGATGTTTCGTTGAATGGTTCGCACGCTAACACTTGTTGATGACTCAGCATTGAAACCTGCAGCAATTTGCGGAAGGGTGCTGGTTCGCACGCTAACACTTGTTGATGACTCAGCATTGAAATCTGCAGCAATTTGCGGAAGGGTTGCACTTCTGTCACGTTGAACGTTTCTCTTCAGTCGTCGTTGGTCCCGTTCTTGCAGGATCTTTTTACGACCGCAGCGATGTCGGAGATGCGATGCTTTAGCGGATTCCTGATTTTCACGGTACACTCGTGAAATGGTCGTCTACCTCGGAGATGCTGTGTACCATCGCTCATCCGCCGACTATAACACCACGTTCAAATTCACTTAACTCTTGATAACCTGCCATTGTACTGAGTACTTTACATCTAAAGAGATACAAATTTATGTGTGCAACGATACGAATGTGGCGAAAACTACGAACATCATTTGTTGGACGAAAACTATCAAAACAAATTCTCCAGACCGACATTTCACTTAAGTCACATCCGAATGCAAATCTGTAACGCAACCATCTGTGTGGCGTGCTTATAATTATGTATTATTTATAATTTAGGACAACTAATCAATAAAAAACGCAACACATGTTCTAATGAAAACATGAAAGCCGTCTGACAATGAATTGTAATGATTCGAACCCGATAACGTTACCTTTTGAATAAAGGAACTTAAAATAAAATTGCGGTTGATTGCTGTCTCAACACCACCAACATTTGCCTTTGAATAACAGACACTGTCTCCAACCATGTCATCATATTACAAAATTGCATTAAAACTTTGTGTCGTGTAGTCATCAATAACACACGAGCGGGCCTTTGGCTCCGAAAGCCCTTATCTATGATGTTTCATTGAATGGTTCGCACACTGACACTTGTTGAGGGCCCACCAGTGAAATCTGCAACAATCTGTGGAAGGGTTGCACTTCTCTCATGCTGAACGATTCTCATCAGTCGTCGCTGATCCAGTTCTTGCAGGGTCTTTTTTCGGTTGCAGCAATCTCGGAAATTTGATGTTTTACTGGATTCCTGATATTCTCGGTACCTTCGTGCAATGGTCGTACTGGAAAATCCCCATTTCATCGCTACCTCGGAGATGCTGTGCCCATCGCTCTAGCGCCTACTACAACACTAGGTTCAAACTGACTTAAATCTTTATAGCGTGCGATTGTAGCAGCAGTAACAGATCTAACAACTGCCGGACGTTGTGGCCGAGCGTTTCTACATCTACATCTACATTGATACTCCGCAAGCCACCCAACGGTGTGTGGCGGAGGGCACTTTACGTGCCACTGTCATTACCTCCCTTTCCTGTTCCAGTCGCGTATGGTTCGCGGGAAGAACGACTGTCTGAAAGCCTCCGTGCGCGCTCTAATCTCTCTAATTTTACATTCGTGATCTCCTCGGGAGGTATAAGTAGGGGGAAGCAATATATTCGATACCTCATCCAGAAACGCACCCTCTCGAAACCTGGACAGCAAGCTACACCGCGATGCAGAGCGCCTCTCTTGCAGAGTCTGCCACTTGAGTTTATTAAACATCTCCGTAACGCTATCACGGTTACCAAATAACCCGGTGACGAAACGCGCCGCTCTTCTTTGGATCTTTTCTATCTCCTCCGTCAACCCGACCTGGTACGGATCCCACACTGATGAGCAATACTCAAGTATAGGTCGAACGAGTGTTTTGTAAGCCACCTCCTTTGTTGATGGACTACATTTTCTAAGCACTCTCCCAATGAATCTCAACCTGGTACCCGCCTTACCAACAATTAATTTTATATGATCATTCCACTTCAAATCGTTCCGTACGCATACTCCCAGATATTTTACAGAAGTAACTGCTACCAGTGTTTGTTCCGCTATCATATAATCATACAATAAAGGATCCTTCTTTTATGTATTCGCAATACATTACATTTGTCTATGTTAAGGGTCAGTTGCCACTCCCTGCACCAAGTGCCTATCCGCTGCAGATCTTCCTGTATTTCGCTACAATTTTCTAATGCAGCAACTTCTCTGTATACTACAGCATCATCCGCGAAAAGCCGCATGGAACTTCCGACACTATCTACTAAGTCATTTATATATATTGTGAAAAGCAATGGTCCCATAACACTCCCCTGTGGCACGCCAGAGGTTACTTTAACGTCTGTAGACGTCTCTCCATTGATAACAACATGCTGTGTTCTGTTTGCTAAAAACTCTTCAATCCAGCCACACAGCTGGTCTGATATTCCGTAGCCTCTTACTTTGTTTATCAGGCGACAGTGCGGAACTGTATCGAACGCCTTCCGGAAGTCAAGAAAAATAGCATCTACCTGGGAGCCTGTATCTAATATTTTCTGGGTCTCATGAACAAATAAGGCGAGTTGGGTCTCACACGATCGCTGTTTCCGGAATCCATGTTGATTCCTACATAGTAGATTCTGGGTTTCCAGAAATGACATGATACGCGAGCAAAAAACATGTTCTAAAATTCTACAAGAGATCGACGTAAGAGATATAGGTCTATAGTTTTGCGCATCTGCTCGACGACCCTTCTTGAAGACTGGGACTATCTGTGCTCTTTTCCAATCATTTGGAACCCTCCGTTCCTCTAGAGACTTGCGGTACACGGCTGTTAGAAGGGGGGCAAGTTCTTTCGCGTACTCTGTGTAGAATCGAATTGGTATCCCGTCAGGTCCAGTGGACTTTCCTCTATTGAGTGATTCCAGTTGCTTTTCTATTCCTTGGACACTTATTTCGATGTCAGCCATTTTTTCGTTTGTGCGAGGATTTAGAGAAGGAACTGCAGTGCGGTCTTCCTCTGTGAAACAGCTTTGGAAAAAGGTGTTTAGTATTTCAGCTTTACGCGTGTCATCCTCTGTTTCAATGCCATCATCATCCCGTAGTGTCTGGATATGCTGTTTCGAGCCACTTACTGATTTAACGTAAGACCAGAACTTCAGTCTAGGCACTTCAGTCTGGAATCGCACGTCCGCTACGGTAGCAGGTTCGAATCATGCCTCGGGCATGGACGTGTGTGATGTCCTTAGGTTAGTTAGGTTTAAGTAGTTCTAAGTTCTAGGGGACTGATCACTTCAGATGTTAAGTCCCATAGCGCCTAGAGCCATTTGAACCATCTAATAACAGCGCCAGACAGTTGTTATCTTATATAGGTGTTGCCGACCGCAGCGCCGCATTCTGCCTGTTTACACCTCTGTATTTGAATATGCATGCCCATACCAATTTCTTTGGCGCTTCAGTGTATTTAATGTTAATTCAGACAATAGTAAGAAACGCCAGAACGATGAGATCAACAACGTATACGAATGGAGTTCAGACAGTAAGTTACACATATCGCATCAAGCTAAGACCATTGCCCAACAAGAGTGTAGAATTGTCAGAAGACAGTACATGATCTTGGGGTACTAGACAGACACATTTCTGCTTGTGTACGGATCACAGTGTGGGGTCAAAGTGGTGCGGTAACTGGAAAATTACTCCAGAGTTGAAACACGTGGGACCCTGCGATTCTTGTGGGCAAAACGTGTAAACTACACACAGATTCACTGTTAAATTCTGGCGGTATTTGGACCAGACAGAACGTCGCATCCAGCGGTCGTGATCTGCTGCCAACAGTTTCAGACCGCACAGACGTCGGCGATACTCACTCACTATACAGTGCCGATCTTACAGCATGTCATTTCCATCTTGTCGGCAAGTTGAAAAAATATTTTCCAACGATGACGACGTTCACATAGCGATTCACGAATGTCCACCTGGTCATATAGCGACCTCCTGCCGTCGAGAAACTGAACGATTCGCAGAGTGTTCCGACAGTTGTTCACAGAGAACTGATGACTATGTTGAATAATAATGTCATGTATCTGTGTCATTTCGAAGAGTTAACGAGCAATCAATAGAAGTTACTTGGCCTCCAATAATAATTTACTACTTTATGTCCCATGGCATGTAGTATAACAAGGAAAATCTCTATTAATGACACTGTTCATTGTTCATAGTTTGTAAGAAAAACCATGGATAGGGACCGCTGAAGTGCTACCTGAAAATGGATTGGATGCCTCTGCATGTAAAGCAAAACTTTGTGACTTGCCTCACTGGAGTGTAACTTTCCTCAATGTTTCTGAAATTTATAATTAATTCGATATTGAACCAATAAAGGGGAGTTTCTGTTCCACTAGCGGGCGCGTCCCTAACTGGCGGATAGCGTAACTCTCTGCAGGTATGCAGGGTAGGAGGGAACTGAAACACCATCCGCGGACGGCTCCTGTCCCCAGACTGGGCGGTCTTTGGTCTGCGTCTGTTCTCCAGTTTAGGGGCGGTCGAAAACCACCTCCATGGTTAACAACTGTGGTTGAAATCAGTGGCTTTAACAGTAAAAATCACCCCATACTTAATATCATGGAACAGAGGAATATTGACCACACCAAGCCGACAGTCGGACTCTGGGGTGTCTGCTGCATTGCACAGTTGGAGCGTGATGGAAACTCAGATAAGATGACGTGTAAAAAACTAAGTTACATTTGTACTATCAGCTACAACTCTCTTCTAAAAACTGGAAAATTAAACACCTTACGAACACCGTCAATAACCACAAAATTCTCATAACGGCGCTACGAGAAACCACACCCATGGATGAAAACAGTTTTGATTCTGGTGGCTTCCGAATGCACAAAGGAAAGGTAGGCAAAAAATTATGAACAACACACCGCGCCTATGAACTGGCTTCATAACAGACAAAAATATTTTAGACTTCATTATCAGCATTGAATCACAATCTGAAAAAGTCTCCACACTTATCTTCAGATCTGCTGACAAAGTATACTCCGTGGTGAATGAAACTTCCTGGCAGATTAAAACTGTGTGCCGGACCGGGACTCGAACTTCGGTAGCTCAACTGGTAGAGCACTTGCCTGCGAAAGGCAAATGTCCCGAGTTCGAGTCTTGGTCCGGCACACAGTTTTAATCTGCCAGGAAGTTTCATATCAGCGCACATGCCGCTGAATAGTGAAAATCTCATTCTAGAAACATCCCCCAGGCTGTGGCAAAGCCATGTCTCCGCAATATCCTTTCTTCATGGAGTGCTAGTTCTGCAAGGTTCGCAGAAGAGAATCTGTGAAGTTTGGAACGTAGGAGACGAGGTACGGGTGGAATTAAAGCTGTGAGGATAGGTCATGAGTCGTGCTTGCGTATCTCTGTTGGTAGCTGAAACGCTGGAGATCAAGGAGAGGAAGATACTGAGAAAAATCCTTGTCCCCAGATCCCACAACAACAAACTAATCCACGCGAAAAATGAAAAAAATGGTGCAAATGGCTCTGAGCACTATGGGACTCAACTGCTGTGGTCATAAGTCCCTAGAACTTAGAACTACTTAAACCTAACTAACCTAAGGACATCACACACATCCATGCCCGAGGCAGGCTTCGAACCTGCGACCGTAGCAGTCGCGCGGTTCCGGACTGAGCGCTTAGAACCGCTAGACCACCGCGGCCGGCAATAAGCAAAAAGAGAACTGATTTGTTAGGACACATTCTCAGAATGAACCCAAACAGATTAATAAAAAATTTGACTATTTCCGCAACAAAAAGAAGCAAATTAGTTTAAGGAAACGGAAAAGGACTTAAAGAGAACCCCAAATCACGGAAAATATTGACCTAGGTAAAACTTCAAAAGAAATAAAGAAATGTTCCAAGTCAAAATAAAAACCAAATGAACCCCCTCCCCCCCCCCCCCCAGTCTCTAAAGAAGAAATGGAAGCAAGATCAGTAAAAATGAAACAAGACTGGGCTAATAGAAAGGCATAGAACGTTAAAAACTGATTAATTTAACGTAACCCAAATTAGAGTGATACGAAAGAAGAAGAATAAGAACAAGTAGGCAAGTTTGACTGTATTGTCCTCCACTTTGAGCATGGCCGAAACAATTTTGAAGGAACTGTATCAGTATTTGTCTGACTGGGTTTCATAAAACAAACTGATTGGATCCTACTATGTTAGCAATGTTAAAAAAGAAAATTTGAGCCTGCAGTTTTTTGTGACACTACTGTTTGCAGAAATGTCTTTTCCTTTAACCTCTCCAAAAAATTATCACCCTTTGTCATTTGTCAGCCTGGGCCCAAGCTTATATTTTTGTGTGCGTATATCTAAGCCTGAGTGACATACACTGCGTCATATTACTTTGCTAGCACACATGTGGAATGGCACTTCATTTACAACACATTTTGGAATAAGTAGATCGGTTCTGTTTGGAGAAACAGTTGCTGGTAGTGCGGCGACAGGCGCCATACTATTGTGCCGGCGAGTGACTATCAGCTTTTGCACACATGTCTGAAACTGCAACCCGGAGATAAGAAGAGTGACAGCAGCCATTGTATGTGAACAACAAGGACGCTGCAGTCCTTATCACGAAGAAATGCGAAAGGGCGATCTACGCCACAGAAGGAAAAACTAGCTGGCTAACCGGCCTCCACCGCAGTCGGACAGGCTTGGCAACTACTCGCGTCCGCTTGTAACTGAAAAATGCGACAACTGCCGTCTAGCAAACTAGATCGCTAGTCGACGACTCGACACAGTAGTACGTGCACCCTTCTACATAATCCCATCTGCTTTCTCGTTTCGTTATTTCTTGTAGCATACAAAAAGGTGAAGTCTCCTCATCCGGTTGTAAGTATGCGAGTATTGTGACGTAGCGTTTATATACTGGCATATCGATCCGCTTCAACGAGTGCATGTTGTCGGTCCCTTGCAAGACTCCACTCAAATATCTGCTCTCATCACCGAAACAATAATATCAGTGAGAGGCATATCTAATCTGTGCAAGCACCGAATTGTATTGTTAACTTGGCAGTGTCATCTGAACGCTTTTAACACAGATGTAAAATTACTTTTTTTATTAAAATGAATGAAAAGGAAAAGAATATTAAAATTTTAATACTCCATCATAGATGATGTCATTAGAGATGGATTATGATCTCGCACTAGGGAAGGACACTGGCCATGCAATTTTCAAGAAAAACCATGTGGTGCGTTTGCCTTAAGCTTTAACAAACCGCAGGAAACTAAAAACTCCATTACCATTGTTCCACCGCGCTCAATCATACAGGATTAAAATCCACGACAAGATGGAAAATAATTTACACTTTTTAGTATTAATCTGTACATCGATGTTCACTTTTATTTAAGCCGCAGGTGCGTTTTGTAGCTTAATCCATTTTCGGATAATACTTCAATTACGCATATCCGTGATTTGTGTTATTAAATTATCAAAAATGAACAGTGTAATTAATGAAGATTTTAAACTTGCTATTGGTTCAAAGACAAGCAGTTTGGTCTAATGATAGGTTAGTATTGCTGGCATACGAATTGTAAATTTTCAGGTACAGTATTTATTAGAAAGGTGTAACATAAATAAATTGCATTTCTTACTAAAGAAATTAAGAGATTAAAGAAAGTAGTCTCATAAATTTCATTTTAATTGACTCAGAACTAGAAAAAAATTTTTAGATCGTAAGATATTCAAGCCAAAATTTAAAAAAAGGCCTCTGAATCTAAAGACGAGAGAACTGGTTTATATTATGACTATCAATAATGTAAAGCTATTTTATTTATCAAATTCCTTCAACTGCATTTCAGTAAGGTGCATAATTCACTCAAAAAGAAAATTACTCGTCCAGTTGCAGACTAACTCTTCTAAAGAAAAATATATAACTTGAGGAAGTGCCACCTAAATATCTCTAGAAAAAGTAGTGTGTTCCCCTAACAAACGCTGTCAAATTAATCTGTCAGTAAACGCTCCACCGCATTAAATATTAATTTCACGGCATGAGGCTCATTTAGTCCATACAAAAAATCTGAAAATGAAGTTTTTGAATCATGATATAATCACTGCGCTAAGTTACCAAACTGGATCGGCTGTCTGGTCACGTTAATCTTCTGCTTCCTCAATTGTGGCGCAGTTTCTCGTAACCAGATGGAAGGATTTGTGTTTGGAAAACTCCTGGAGAGAATTGCCTGCCAGTATGTATAGTGCCAACAGTGAAGCTCGGATGCGTAGGAAGTGAAACACCTATAGACGTACTTAAGATGTCATTTATTGTGTGTCTACCAGTTTCGATGCCGCAGTGCACCATCTTCAGACCGTAGCTGAAGCTGATGGAGTTAACACCATCCGTATACACGATTCATCAGTGGCCCACATTTGTAACTGGTTTACTTGGACCACCTGTAACTTTGATGTTGTCTCTCCAATCATCAACTATCAACTTGGCGACTGGAGAGACAACTTCGTGATTACAGGTAGTCCAAGTAAACCAGTTACAAAGGTACGAGGGTCACTCCAAAAGAAATGCACATTATTTTTGTAAAAATACAGTTTTAATTTTGCATGTGTGAAAGTTTTACAGTGTGTAGATACATCCTTCTCGCTTGTTTCCAAACTTAGTTCAACCTGTTTCCGTGAGTGGAGCCGTCACAGCATGTCTTTAAGATGGCTGTTACACTTGACGTTCGTCAGAAGCAACGTGCTGTCATAGAATTCCTGTGCTGTGAAAATGAGACAGTGGGTAACATCCACAAGAGGTTGAGAAAGGTGTATGGAGATGCTGCTGCCGATTACAGTACAGTTTAATCGGTGGGCAAGCACGTTTCGTGATAAAAGCGGGCACGGCAATATTGAGGATTGTACTCGCAGCGGCAGGCCTTGTACTTCACACACTCCAGACAATGTGCAGAGAGTTAAAGAATTGGTGACTGCTGACAGACGCATCACTGTGAACGAATTGTCACGCTACGTTGGGATAGGGGAAGGAAGTGTTTGCAGAATACTGGAAGTGTTGGCGTTAAAAAGGGTTTGTGCCAGGTGGGTTCCCAGGATGTTGACAGTGGCTCACAAAGAAACAAGAAAAACGGTATGCAGCGGACTTTTGGAAAAGTACGAGAATGGTGGAGGTGAATTTCTTGGAAGAATTGTGACAGGTGATGAAACATGGCTCCATCATTTTTCACCATAGACGAAGAGGCAATCAATGGAGTGGCATCATGCAAATTCACCCAAGAGAAAAAATTCAAAACCACACCTTCTGCTGGAAAAGTTATGGCTACGGTGTTTTTCGATTCCGAAGGACTCTTGCTTGTGGACAAAAATGGCTCTGAGCACTATGGGACTTACCACTGTGGTCATCAGTCCCCTAGAACTTAGAACTACTTAAACCTAACTAACCTAAGGACATCACACACATCCATGCCCGAGGCAGGATTCGAACCTGCGACAGTAGCAGTCGCACGGGTCCGGACTGCGCGCCTAGAACCGCGAGACCACCGCGGCCGGCGCATGCCAACTGGAACCACCATAAATTCTGATGCGTATGTGACGACACTGAAGAAACTTCAAGCTCGACTGAGTCGTGTTGGACCACATCGGCAAAAGCAGGATGTTTTGCTGTTGCACGACAGTGCACGGCCACATGTCAGTCAAAAAGCCACGGAAGCGATCACAAAACTCGGATGAACAACACTGAAACACCCGCCTTACAGTCCTGACCTGGCTCCATGTGCCTATCATCTGTTTGGGAAACTGAAAGACTCTCTTCGTGAAACAAGATTTGAAGATGATGACTCCCTTGTGCACGCAGCGAAACAGTGGCTCCAACTGGTTGGTCGAGAATTTTACCGTGCGGGTATACAGGTGCTGGTTCGAAAATGGGGTAAGGCCGTTGAGAGGGATGGAAATTATGTAGAGAAATGAAAATATTGTTCCTAAAGGATGTATCTACACACCGTAAAACTTTCAAACATGTAGAATAAAAGATGGATTTAATAAAAATTGTGCATTTCTTTTGGAGTGACCTTCGTAGGCTACTGAGGCATTGTGTATACTGATGTTGTTAACCTCCTCAGCATCAGCTGCTGCCTGAAGATGGTACACTGATGCCCCGGAACTGGTAGCCATGCAATAAATGACATTATAAGGACGGCTTTAGCTGTAAGTGGACAGCCATAGTCCCTCGGACCTCCAATCACATAGATGGACATAAAAAAGACGTGGACTTCGGAGGTGTTGGTGTTACGGTATGGGATAATTTTTCCTGATTAGGGTGTCGTCTCCCTATTGCACTTAAGAAAGAGCTGAATGCGGAAGGATATGAACATATCTTACAGCACTGTGTACAATGTACAGTAGAGGAACAGTTCGGAGGCGATGATTCTTTGAATCAGCATGACATTACGCCACATCTTAATGTAACTTCTATGAGGCAGTGGTTTATGGGCTATACCATATCTGAAACGTACTGGCCTGCCTGGAGTCTCTGCCTGAAACTAATGGAACACCTTTGGGATGAGTTGGAATGTCGACTTCGCTCAAGACTCCAGCGTCCAACACCATCACCTTCTCTGTTTATACTCTTGAGGACGAATGGGCTGACATTCGTCCACATACATTTAAACACCACATTGAAAGTATCCCCAGCAAAGAAGAAGCCATCAAATAAGCCTAATATAGATGTTCACGGATCGGTATCTGGACACATTCGATCAGATAGCTCATAAAACACGAGAGCATAATAAAATCTTGACATAGCCACGACAGGGACAAGTGATATCAAAATACTCCTACACAACCCAGTGTTAACAGATAAGGTGCCACAAAAATTACACTACCAGCTAGATTGTTATGTGCGATCTGTGGAGGAGGATTTGGCCATGTAACCACAGGCACGAAGAATGGACTGGCCAGGTTTGGACCCAACACATTTAGTTGGTCTGCAGTGATAGGCAGAATAAAAGTTCTTACCGAGAACAGCTGACGAATGGGCACATGAGCGGAACCCAGAGATTGTAGATACCAGGGAATCCAAGTGTAGATCGCGATAGTGATGGAATGCTATGAGAGAGGAACCTCATTGGTATGTGTGTGTCTTATAGTGTACAAAAAGAATGTGGGGACAGCTACGAAATGATTAGTTACATGGTTTCTTTGACAACACGATTATTTCACCAATCGGATTTATGTATACGCCTATGGAAAACGTTGGTAGGAGTGAGGTCCTCTCAGGGTGGGGCATCTCGTGATACCTGCAATGCAAGGCTTCATGAGAGATATTTCACTGCGAGGCTTGATGTAAAGCGCTTAACACTGGATACGGGGTCGCCGTGCATGCTCGTGTGGGCGATGACAGACAGCGAAAGTCGCCACCAGTAGTCAGACATCCTCCCGCGTCCAACTCCGGTTGCAGCCGCAATATACACACTGCCCACCGTGAAAGTACGTGGTAATATTTAGATTCGGGTTTGTAAGTGTCTGGTTGACATCTGAGAAATGTATGAAACATATTTTGATATCTAAATGTGTACATCTCAGTACAGGGCAACAGAACAGTGTTAAAATTTAATTTTGAATAGAAATTTATGGAGCTCACGCTACACGGTGTGAAATGCAGCATAGCTGGTACATGAAACAATACCCCTGCGAGAAAAGAATCCGCTTTCAAAGAAATTTACATATGCTATCTGCCTCCAAAAAAATAACTCAGATTAAAATGTTGACACTGAACATTGCCAACTTTTACTTTAGTCTCGTAACCAATAACTGTACCAGAACTGTTATTGTAATTACACAGCAAATGGACATAAAAAGTTAACCGATCTGACTATCTGATAAAACTGCTAGAAAATTTGCAAGACAGCACTTGATTGAAATTTTTTACTGGTTTTAAGACTCTGAACTGATACATTTTGACGATCACCGTGCCTTACAGTGGGCATGTATTCTGATGATAATTAACTTTATTGGCGTACCTACGCGCACGGAACGCTCATCTGTTCTACAACCTGTTGCTATTAGAAATAATGATGTATCCGTCAACAATCAAATTCTCTTCACTGCACTTGCAATGTGCGATGCGAGACGATATCTTAACAATTGTCATAAAATGCTTCTCAGTACACAACTCGCGATTTTCAATGCGGAAATGGAAACACTGGCATGAAAGTAAATGAAAATGGGAGACTAATGTTAACGACAGATAAATGAGAACAAAATTCCAAGTTTAACCACGTATCATTGAGCCCTAACAACAATACACGTTTTCGTCAAGTTTTCACACCTAGACAAGCTGGCAAAATATTTCTTAATAACTTTCTGTGTGCAATTACTTTTCTTAACACTTGCTTCAACTATAAGACAAACCATATATCGCATTATAAGGTTTCTACAGTAAACTTCAACCGTACGCAATGTTCTAACAATAACAAATTACACAGTTACATATATATATATAAAAGAACTGGATTATCTTAACAGCTGATCTTATGATTCTTCCACTTACATGGTCTCTTTTCCTTTCTTCAAAACATATTACAACAAAATCCTTTTTTAAAAATATTTCCTTCACTACACGGTACGTCAGCTTCCATCCTTCCCAAACCAAGTACATTGCCAGACTGTCCAACACACATTACTGATATTCTGTTCAAAAGAAGTAATCTCACTGACCAACATCTGTGGTCTTAAGAGCAGACTTACAAGGAATATGGTTACACCGATACTGCAAAGATTGAATACATTAATCAAATTCACAACTTCCTTTACATTTATGATCACAACATCTTGAAAATCGTAATGACAAGTAAGACAGTCCCTTTTCAACCGCTTTCATGCAAGCTACTACGAACTTAGCACAACTTTACACAGCCAACACTGCGCTATGCACCACACGCTAACATTTGTCTTAAAGTAACAATTACTGCAACTTAGGTAAAACGACCGTGACAAATTTTCAGTGGAGTACAGCACTTATTCTTCTTCTTTGCGGATAGATCACTTAGCACCACGCGTAATCAACATTTTTTGGCCTTCCTTTTCGCCCAATATTCCTTCATAAGCAACGAATGGGCTATCGTTCTTTGCGTAGACCACGTATGTCGGTTAGTTTTTCTCTCTTCTTCCTCAAAACCCCGTGTCTCTGTGATTTTTCTGATTTCATTTCTGTCATGTGGATTTGGAGACCCTAATTCTCTCAGGTCTTTTTCCGTCTGTTTGTACCAGTTCGTCCTGTAGTTTTGTTCTTTAAAAATGTATGGATTTTGTGCGTTAACCTGTTTAAGTCCATTATTTCTAAATGCCCCATGAATTGGATTCTTCTCATTCACATTGTGTCTGTTATTTTGGAGATATTTTTATATATTTCTGCATAGGGTTTTGGATAATGCACACCATCTTTAGTTCTTCGTCCTAGGATTTTCCTCATTATTTTACGTTCTTTCACTTCTAATTCCCCTTTTAGTATTTTGTGTTGAAGGTTTAGTGTCTCAGATGCGTAGAGAGCTTTGGGTTCAATTACTGTTGTGTAGTGTCGTATTTTGCACTTCCACGAGAGACTCATTTTATTGTGAACGTTTTTTGTTAACTGAAACGCCGTCTCCATTTCCTGAACTCTTGATCTGACAGATTTCTTTTCATTACAATTTTATGCAATCCATTCATCTAAATATTTAAATTCTATTATTCGAGAGATGTAGATATTACTAATTTTGAGATCAGAAGGTGCATCTTTGATGTCAGTCATAAATTTTGTTTTTTCAAATGAAATTTGTAATCCTATTTTTGCTGCCTGCTCTTGTAATAATTCTAGCTGTTTCTGTGCATCGGTAATGTCTTCGGCGATCAGTGCAATGTCATCAGCAAATGCTAAACAGTCCAATTCTTTGCCCTTACGTCTTAGTCCCAGTCTGTGTGCTGGTGCACCTACTTTTCTCAATTCTCGAACAACTTTTTCAAGAGCACAATTGAAGAGCACTGGGGATAGTCCATCCCCTAGTCGTACTCCTGTGTCTATTTCAAATTCTGTGCTCAATTCTCCCATAAATTTTACTTTGGATTGGGTCTCCGTGAGTGTTTCTTTTATGATGTTTGTTGTCTTTTGATCTAGTCCAAATTCTAACACTTCAAAAAGGGATTCTCGGTCTATACTCTCATATGCTTTTTTAAAGCCGACAAACGTGATGACATAACTTTTGTTTGAAGTACTATGCAAATATTTCATCGAGTTTCTCATGTTAAGTATTTGTTCCACGCATGATCGACCTATTCTGAATCCATCTTGGTATTCGCCTAGTTTTGAATCCAGCTGAGGTTCTGCTCGGTTTAGCAGGGCTTTAGACAGAATTTTGTATTATTATTATTGTTTCTCGTTTGAGTTACATTAGTGAGAAATTCTTTTTATTTTTATTTTACATTTTTTATGTAAAGGGTGACTTTAAGTAACGACCTGTGGCCTGAAATATTTTATGCAAACAGAACTACTGTAGTACACTCTGTTTGCTGTCTTACAGCTGGCGTACATAATCCATTTACACTACCCGATGAAAAAAGGTGAAGCATCTAGAAGATATGGTCGGATGTTGGTGTAGCTTTGTACACATATACACCATCGGCGTGTATGTACAAGATTAAAAGTTTCAGTGCTCTGTGAATGGTAGAACAGCCACCAGAGTGATTAATATTGTTCGTGTTCAATGTTGTTCCCAGGCCTGGTAGGGTATGTAAGGGATGTGAACAGCGTCAGATGTTGAGCAATCACTGTCAAGGACACGGAGATGACGCGTACTCCTGCGGGACAGCATTGTCAGCACCTGGCAGTGTTTGAAAGAGGGTATCACCTCGGGTCTCCGTTTGGCCAACTGGTCGAATCGTGCAGTATCCGGATTTGAGCAGAATTCGGATGTGACAGTGACCCGATGTTGGATTGCGTGGAAACGTGAGTGCACGCATACTCGTCGTCAAGGCTCCAGTAATCCACGTCTGACCACCACAAGGGATGATCGCCGTATTGTACACAGAGCACAGCGTAATCCTTTCACATCCGCGCGTGCCATCCGAATCACTCAACAATTCATGGAGTCCCTGCAACAGACTTGTGTCATCCCACACCATTGGTCAGAGACTAACAGCAGCCAGGCGAGTGAATTATTGTACTTCGAGTAGGCTGCCATTAACAACACGACACAAAAGACTGTGTTATGAGTGGTGGCTTGACCGGAAAGCATGGAAATTGGAAATTTGTGGTAAGTTCCTATGGGACCAAACTGCTTAGGTCATCGGTCCCGAGGCTTACCCACTGCTTAATCTAACTAATTTATGCTAAGGACAACACACACATCCATGCCCGAGGGAGGATTCGAACCTCCGACAGGGGGAGGCGCGCGAACTGTTGCAGTTTAGTCATTTTTATTTACATTATTTCTGCAACATCTTTGTACTCTATGGCCTATATACCATCGCAGTTCACAAATTCCGTTAATAAGACACAATCGCAACTTTTGTTTTGAATAATAACTACACATAGAATAATGACACAGGTCGATAGTTTGTGTATATGCAATGTGGCCATGCCGATTCTAGCCCATTTTAATTAGTGCCCTTCGGGTTGTTAACATGAAGTAGTAGGGATTTGCCTGCATGCAGAGGCAATGACATCGCCAAGATAATGGGAAAATAAAAAAAATGTAAGATGGCTGTGACAGGAAATTAAACAATATAAGAAAATGGAAATAAAAAAAATTAAAAGTCAAAGATGGCGGAACTAGTCCAGCTGTGCTTTTTACTCCAAACCGTCCTTCCCCTCTTTCCATCAGTGGTAAATTTAACAGCGCCGAGTGGGCGCGCGATTAGAGGCTCCATGTCACTGACTGTGCGGCTGGTCCCGCCGGAGGTTCGAGTCCTCCCTCGGGCATGGATGTGTGTGTTTTTTTCTTAGCATAAGTTAGTTTCAGTTGTGTGTAAGTCCAGGGACCGATGACGTCAACAGTTTGGTCCCTTAGAAATTCACACACATTTTTTTGGTAAATTTAAAACTGCACATATTTTTTCAACCAGTCCCAATGCATGCGCACACACACACACACACACACACACACACACACACACACACGGTCACATACACATTCCTTAACAGAGACAAGGAGAGTTGCGTGATACTTTTGTTAGCATTTTGTCAAGTTTGGTCTTGTCTGACTTCACAGAAATTAGACACATACTGCATAGCATCAGCACCTGTTCGCCTCACGCATTACACATACACTCCTTTACAAAGCAATCCGAGAATTGTGCATCTCAACAGAACCCTCCCACTTTCAAAAACTTTGTTCCCTTTTCTCTGTAGGACTTTTTCAATTAGGCATATGGGTGGATATATAGCTTTTTGTAGCACTGTAGAAACCTCCTGCTAGAGATCGCGATCTATAACATTATAGCAGATGCATTTTTGCTTTTGTCACCTGAACTCCTCGAATTTTGGATATCACAGCAGACCATAAGCTATGCTAACCCCACCAGGCAGACACATAAGGGCAGCTCACTTTATTTCATATGCAAATACTATAAAATCTGCGCTGCACCAAGGTACAAATTCTTTATTTTCTTTCTCCATCTGTTAAATACTATACAATTTTAGAAAGTTCACATTTCATCTTACTGCTCATCTTCATTCGTTGAAGCACGCATTCTTTTAGTAGTAGAAAATAAATATTCTGTAACTTTTAATTTCGTATTTAAATTAGCTTTTATGATATAGTCACAAATTAAAGAGTTATCCAGCAATTTATTGTTTTCTTTTGTACTCATGTTCGATACTAAGATATTTATTGATTTTTTGACTGATCATTAATAAGTTAAGTAAGCAAAGTTGTTCTTCCTATAATTTTACAAAAGTCCGATAACTTGAATAGTTGTTCAGCATTTAGTTGTTCCTTTGTTTCTATAAAAATCTATCCTTTTTTCAATTTCTAAAACACTTTTCAGTTTTTTCAGTTTGTCAAACAAATTTTTCATCTCAGGATTCCGTGCCACAATCTATAAAAATGGCACATTTACAGGATCGCTTTGTTGTCTGTCTGGCTGTCCGGCTGCTGAGAACCCTTTTCCTCAGGAACAGAAAGACGTACCAACTTCAAATTTGTGTCATATATCAAGGTGTATGGTCCCTTGAGAGAGAAAAAAATTTAAGTTTCTAAGCAATTCTATCACAGCCATTTATGCAACATACTTTGATACACGAAAAGTCACTCGTCAGAAACTTTAGGGTACTTCCCGTTGATCTAGAATCATGAAATTTGGTAAGAAGTAAGGTCTCACAGTGCAAGTAAATGGAAAAATCCTAAAATTTCAATGTGTCATTGTGTTGTTGTTGAAGAAGGAGAAGAAGAAGAAGAAGAAGATGATGATGATGATGATGATGATGACGACGATGAACAAGATGGTGATGATAATTAGGAGGAGGAGGAGGAGGCAGATGGTTATGTTGATGGTAGTGATGATGAACAGTCATGGAAGTCACAAGATTACTTACCGAATAGAACTTATTGGATCTTGCCAACAGATGGTGAATTGTTGTTGTGGTCTTCAGTCCAGCGACTGGTTTGATGCAGCTGTCCATGCTACTCTATCCTGTGCAAGCTTTTTCGTCTCCCAGTACCTACTGCAACCTACATCCTTCTCAATCTGCTTAGTGTATTCATAACTTGGTCTCCCTCTACGATTTTTATCCTCCACGCTGCTCTCCAATACTAAACTGGTGATCCCTTGATGCCTCAGAACATGTCCTACCAACCGATCCCTTCTTCTAGTCAAGGTGTGCCACAAATTTCTCTTCTCTCCAATTCTATTGAATACCTCCTTTTAGTTATGTGATCTACCCATCTAGTCTTCAGCATTGTTCCGCAGCACAACGTTTCGAAAACTTTTATTCTATTCTTGTCCAAACTATTTACCGTCCACTTTTCACATCCATACCTGGCTACACTCCATACAAATACTTTCAGAAACGACTTCCCGACACTTAAATCTATACTCGATGTTATCAAATTTCTCTTCTTCAGAAACGCTTTCCTTGCCATTGCCAGTCTACATTTTATATCCTCTCTACTTTGACCATCATCAGTTATTTTGCTCCCCAAACAGCAAAACTCATTTACTACTTACCCGATTTAATTCAACTACATTCCATTATCCTCGTTTTGCTTTTGTTGATGTTCATCTTATATCCCCCCTTTCAAGACACTGTCCATAGCGTTCAGCTGCTCTTCCAGGTCCTTTGCGGTCCTGACAGAATTACAATCCCATCGGCAAACCTCAACGTTACTATTTCTTCTCGATGGATTTTAATTCCCACTCCGAATTTTCCTTATGTTTCCTTTACTGCTTGTTCAGTATACAGATTTAATAACATCGGAGACAGGCTGCGACCTGTCTCACTCCCTTCTCAACCACTGCTTCCCTTTCATGGCCCTCGTCTATTGTAACTGCCATCTGGTTTCTGTACAAATTGTAAATAGCCTTTCGCTCCCTGTTTTTCACCCCTGCCACCTTCAGAATTTGAAAGAGAGTATTTTAGTCAACATTGTCAAAAGCTTTCTCTAAGTCTGCAAATGCTAGAAACGTAGGTTTGCCTTTCCTTAATCTTTCTTCTAAGATAAGTCGTAAGGTCAGTATTGCCTCACGTGTTCCAGTGTTTCTACGGAATCCAAACTGATCTTCCCCGAGGTCGGCGTCTACCAATTTTCCCATTCGTGTGTAAAGACTTCGCGTTAGTATTTCGCAGCCGTGGCTAATTAACCTGATAGTTCGGTAATTTTCACATCTGTCAACACCTGCCTTCTTTGGGATTGGAATTATTATGTTTTTCTTGAAGTCTGACGGTATTTCACCTGTCTCATACAACTTGCTGACCAGATTGTAGAGTTTTGTCATGGATGGCTCTCCCAACGCTATCAGTAGTTCTAATGGAATCTCATCTACTCCCGGGGCCTTGTTTCGGCTTAGGTCTTTCAGTGCTCTGTCAAACTCTTCACGTAGTATCATATTTCCCACTTCATCTTCATCTACATCCTCTTCCATTTCCATAATATTGTCCTCAAGTACATCGCCCTTGTATAGACCCTCTACACACTCCTTCCACCTTTCTGCTTTCTCTTCTTTGCTTAGAACTGGGTTTCCATCTGAGCTCTTGATATTCATACAAGTTGTTCTCTTTTCTCCGAAAGTCTCTTTAATTTTCCTGTAGGCAGTATCTGTCTTACCCCTAGTGAGATAAGCCTCTACATCCTTACATTTGTCCTCTAGCCATCCCTGCTTAGCCGTTTTGCACTTCCTGTCGATTTCATTTTTTGGGACGTTTGCACTTGTTTTTGCCTGCTTCATTTACTGCATCTTTATATTTTCTCATTTCACCAATTAAATTCAATATTTCTTCTGTTACCCAAGGATTTCTATTATCCCTCTTCTTTTTACCTACTTGATCCTCTGCTGCCTTCACTACTTCATCCCTTAAAGATACCCATTCTTCTTCTACTGTATTTCTTTCGCCAATTCCTGTCAATCGTTCGCTAATGCTCTTCCTGAAACTCTCTACAACCTCTGGTTCTGTCACTTTATCCAGATCCCATCTCCCTAAGTCCCCACCTTTTTGCAGTTTCTTCACTTTTAATCTACAGTTCATAACCAATTGATTGTGGTCAGAGTCCATATCTGCCCCTGGAAATGTCTCACAATTTAAAACCTGGTTCCTAAATCTCTGTCTTACCATGATATAATCTATCTGAAACCTTCGAGTATCTCCAGGCCTCTTCCATGTATACAACCTCGTTTTTTGTTTCTTGAATCAAGTGTTAGCTATGATTAAGTTTGCTCCGTGCAAAATTCCACAAGGCGGCTTCCTCTTTCATTTCTTACCCCCAGTCCATATTCACCTACTACGTTTCCTTGTCTTCCTTTTCCTACTATATAATTATTATAAGACGAAAAAATATTTTTGGTCATTTTTTCATACATACGTGTGTTTGTCCGTTCATCTGTTAAGTCACATTTTCACTTGAACAAGTTGGCGCGTAAAATTCAAATTTGTATCACATACTATGCTCAATGGTCCCTTGGATTCGTAAACATTTTAAGCTACTAAGTCATTGCCTGCCGCGCATCATCGTCCGACAGGAATTCTCCACCAATCAACGCCATTTTTTTTTTTTTTTTTAGCGACCGAAGGCGTGATAATGGCATGGAGAGATATGAAGACAATAGGGCGGTTGCTCGAGTGCTTCTCAATTAAGTTGGGGTAAGTTCTGCGCTACATTTACGATATGGCGACCTGGCTTGTAAAGCAGCAGTATCCCTTGCCACGCACCATTGCACAGCGGCGGTGTTCATCAGACATATTGTCCAGTATACATTCTTCACTCTCCGATGCATGTCTTCCGGTATTTGTCCTTCGGCAACCAGAAAAGAATTACAGGACGTTGGTTAATGGTACTGACAGCGGCATTAGACTGTTTGCCGATGATGCTGTAGTCTACAGGAAAGTAGGATCACACGGAAAGTTGTGAACAATGAGGATTTGCAAAAAATAAATGCGTGGTGTAATGACTGGCAGTTATCTCTTAATATTAGCAGGTGTAACCTACTGCGTATTACAAGGCAATAATCCCCATTAATGTACGAGTAAAAAATAAATGCCCAGTCTTTGGAAGCGGTAACATCCGTCAAGTATGTGGGTGTGAGTATTCGAAATGATCTCACTTTATTAATATAACAAATGAAGCATGTAATTTTATGTTATTTTCATTTGCAAATTGTATTACAAAAATGTTTGAATACACGGTTCCTAGCCGACGTTTGTCGCCGAGCGGTTCTAGGCGCTTCAGTCCGGAACCGCGCTGCTGCTACGTTCGCAGGTTCGAATCCTGCCTCGGGCATGGATGTGTGTGACGTCCTTATGTTAGTTAGGTTTAAGTAGTTCTAAGTCTAGGGGACTGACGACCTCAGATGTTAAGTCCCATAGTGCTTAGTGCCATTTGAACCATTATTAGAAACGGTTCTTAATTTTTTAAGACTTATTTCATCACTGAGACCTCAAAAATTTGCTCTAAACATTAGGCTAGCAGTTCCGCTCTGGTCTCCCGTACACAATTTTGTTGTTATAAGCAACCATGTTGATTTGAATAACAGATGTTGTTGTATAAACTTTGACTGCTGTATTTGTTTTCTTTAACATCGTTACTAGATGCGAGCAGGGGTACAAATTGAGATATTTGCTAACATCCAGTTCAGATGTTTCCAGAATGAGATTTCTGTGTGCCGGACCGAGACTCGAACTCGGGACTGAGTTCGAGTCTCCGTCTGACACACAGTTTTAATCTGCCAGGAAGTTTCAGTTCAGATGTTGACCGAAAACTGTGGTTGTCATCATGCCATTGGACGAAAGATTAAATCTTAATGGTCCAGTAATGAAATGTTAACTAAATATCTACAGGAAATTGGTGTTGCTTCAAAAGAGACAAATTGAGGCTGCCTCTGTACTGGAAAATATATTATAAACCAGTTTCTCAAGCGCTATACAGTCTGAAACAGCTATTCGGAAAGGAGAAGAAGACGGAGAAGGAGGCGGAGGAGAAGACAGGCTAACACAAAGAAGATGAAGCCAAGGAAGCCAAAATGGTTCAAATGGCTCTGAGAACTATGGGACTTAACTTCTGAGGTCATCAGACCCCTAGAACTTAGAACTACTTAAACCTAACTAACCTAAGGACATCACACACATCCATGCCCGAGGCAGTACTCGAACCTGCGACCGTAGCGGTCGCGCGGTTCCAGACTGTAGCGCCTAGAACCGCTCGGCCACCCCGGCCGGCTCAAGGAAGCGAACTTGCTAATGAAAGCAGAAGAAGGAGAAGAAGAAGAAGAAGAAGAAGATGATGATGATGACGATGAACAAGATGGTGATGATAATTAGGAGGAGGCAGATGGTTATGTTGATAGTAGTGATGATGAACAGTCATCGAAGACACAAGATTACTTGCCGAACAGAACTTATTGGATCTTGCCAACAGATGGTGAATTGTTGTTGTGGTCTTCAGTCCAGAGACTGCTTTGAAGCAGCTCTCCATGCTACTCTATCCTGTGCAAGCTTCTTCGTCTCCCAGTACCTACTGCAACCTACATTCTTCTCAATCTGGTTAGTGTATTCGATGTCGGAGAAGATTTGAAAATATAGGCGCAATTGTAGACCAATACTAAAAGACAGTTGTCAAAGAATACATAGAAGACTTAGCAGATGAATATGTGTTCTTATCTAGTACATAATATTTATGCCGTAATCCGGCAGGTTCTGCGCCGGTGATAAACTCAATATGCTACACTATTTAAAATTCTTTTTTGCTTACATGTGGATGACATCATAAGCGTCCTTGTGTAAGGAGTAAGTTTTGTAAATTGACCATGAGTGTGTAGTAATTGATTTAGCTGTGAACATTTTAAAAAATCATCGTTTCTTGGTATTCTTGGGTATTTTTGTCTTGGAGATATCCATCCTACAAATAACATTGCCGTTTACAGTTTAATATCACAGTAAATTCTCACTTCAAAATTATCAGCACAGCAACCAAAGAGTATCTCTCTCTTGTTTCCACAGAGTCTAATACTTTTGCATGTTCTAATGAAAATAATTTAGTGATCACCCGGCGGTATTTGGCAATATTTATATCCAAAGAAGACAATACATAACATACAGGGTGAGTCACCTAACGTTACCGCTGGATATTTTTCGTAAACCACATCAAATACTGACGAACCGATTCCACAGACCGAACGTGAGGAGTGGGACTAGTGTAATTGTTTAATACAAACCATACAAAAATGCACGGAATTATGTTTTTTAACACAAACCTACGTTTCTTTAAATGGAACCTCATTAGTTTTGTTAGCACATCTGAACATATAAACAAATACGTAATCAGCGCCGTTTGTTGCATTGTAAAATGTTAATTACATCCGGAGATATTGTAACCTAAAGTTGACGCTTAAGTACCACTCCTCCGCTGTTCGGTCGTGTGTATCGGAGAGCACCGAATTACGTAGGGATCCAAAGGGAACGGTGATGGACCTTAGGTACAGAAGAGACTGGACCAGCACCTTACCTCCACATGCTAACATCTTTTTATTGGTCTTTCTCACTGACGCACATGTACATTACCATGAGGGGTGAGGTGCACGTACACACGTGGTTTTCGTTTTCGATTACCGTTCTCCTGATCTTACACCTCTGGACGTTAAAGGAGAATGTGTACCGTGATGTGCCTACAACCCCAGAGGATATGAAACAACGTATTGTGGCAGCCTGCGGCGACATTACACCAGATGTACTGCGGCGTGTACGACATTCATTACGCCAGAGATTGCAATTGTGTGCAGCAAATGGTGGCCACCACATTGAACATCTATTGGCCTGACATGTCGGGACACACTCTATTCCACTCCGTAATTGAAAACGGAAACCACGTGTGTACATGTACCTCACCCCACATGGTAATGTACATGTGCGTCAGTGAAAAAGACCAATAAAAAGGTGTTAGCATGTGGACGTAAGGTGCTGGTCCAGTCTCTACTGTACCTAAGGTCCATCACCGTTCCCTTTGGATCCGTACGTAATTCGGTGCTCTCCGATACACACGATCGAACATCGGAGTAGTGGTACTCAAGCGTCAACTTTAGGTTACAATATCTCCGGATGTAATTAACATTTTACAATGCAACAAACGTTACTGATTACGTATTTGTTTTTATGTTCAGATGTGCTAACAAAACTAACGTGGTTCCATTTTAAAAAACGTAGGTTTGTGTTAAAAAAAGTACTTCCGTGCATTTTTGTATGGTTTGTATTAAACAGTTACACTAGCCCCTCTCCTCACGTTCGGTCTGTGGAATCGGTTCGTCAGTATTTGATGTGATTTACGAAATATATCCATCGGTAACGTTTGGTGACCTACCCTGTATATATAAAAGCAATTCGTTGTTACCTGTGCATTGTCTTTTTTCGTCTTTAAGGGTGTCTTTTGTGCCTCTCATAAGTACTTGCAAGGAAAATTTGCTGTGATAGACAGGAAAGGGTCACATAACTGCATTATCTGATCCAAATGCAGAAGATACTTGAACTTCGAAACGAATGATATGCACTTGTAGGCACGATAAGGTGCTCTCGAGGAAAAATGTACAGCATTTACAGAAGACGGCACAATGCGAGCACCCAGAACCTTTTAACAAGCATTCCTGACGAGAAGGCAACAGCTCAGGTTTCGCGTGTGACGTGCACTGTCTACCTCAGCTGCACTAGACCTGTGGTAAGCAGGCACGTTCAAAAGAATCTGAATTTTTACTCGTGTACATAGAATTTTAAGTCATGTACAGAAGCTTTCAAAACGACTGTATCTTTTAATACTACTGCGTTATTTATCATAGTCAACAATCATACTATGGATAAATGTTAATTACATAACAGATGCTCAACAAAATAATGATCGATATCTCTATGCTTTTTGTCCCCCAATTTATTTGACCCTGTGCTTGTTGTAATATGAAACAGCAGCAAGCATTAACTTGCTACCAAGCGGGGTGGCGCAGTGGTTAGACACTGGACTCGCATTCGGGAGGACGACGGTTCAATCCCCCGTCCGGCCATCCTGATTTAGGTTTTCCGTGATTTCCCTAAATCACTCCAGGCAAATGCCGGGATGGTTCCTCTGAAAGGGCACGGCCGACTTCCTTCCCCATCCTTCCTTAACCCGATGAGACCGATGACCTCGCTGTCTGGTCTGCTTCCCCAAACAACCAACCAACCATTAACTTGCTGCCGAATATGTGCAAGCTCCAAACTGTCTTAGTCAATAAGGTATGAAATTTATGTATGAGGAACCTTAACGTGAAGATTATGCATTTTTGCAACTCTCAGCTTGTCCTGACTTATGGGTTTGATGAAGTTTACATTTTTTTTATCAAGCCAGTGAAATATGACATTTATGCATTGACAAGCCTGAACTCTCTTACAAAGTATTTTGCTAGCCCAAAGACGTCAGTGCAATGGTGAAATACAAAATCACGTGAGTGTGTATGTGCTCGAAAGTGTTTGGAAGGAAGAGTTACCAAATCTGGAGCAGATATTCCTTGTGGATTATTGACGCTGGACAGTAATAGCTGTCATTTCAATACTTCATTTGGACACGCGGCCAACTCTCCATCATTTAAACAGTATCTATGTAGCTGAATGCTAAGTGACTGCCGTGAAATGTTGCGTCTGAACTAAGAACCGGGGAGTTCGTGTAATGTGATATGACGAGGTTCAGCATGGAGGCTGATCGTGTATTCTTGCTGTTTTGTACATAAACATGCAATTCTGTTTCTTAAGAGTTTACGTAAATCGTAAGAACCGCCTCGCAGGTTTCAACCAACCCGTCATCCTTCAGGCTTCCCAGTATCTTACGCAGAAATACTTCCTGGTACACGCAATGGGACTCACTAATTATCGAGGAATTCACTGCAAATAGATAATTATATATTCCCAGAAATCCCACAGTTTACAACTTTGTTATCCTTTAACATGATCAGTAGATTTTTCGTACCACATTGGACGTAGTTTGATAAATTACAACTTTCCCATTAATGTCGTCCAACAATGTAGCTTAACTAAAATAGTGTTATACAGTCCCTTCCAGCTTATGCATAGTCTCAAACAGAAGTCATCCAAAGAAAATTTCTTAAGTTCATATTGATATACCACAGAATAAGCACCTCTCGTTCCAGAGAATAGAGAGGTAAGTCGCTGCAGTCACTTGTATACCATCGCTAGCAGCGCTAGCCGCGATTAGCCGCGAAGCAAAATTTCACAAACACGTACCGGAAAGTTCGTAGAGGGGTAGTGACAGCATAATCAGTATCAACAGTTTTATACATTGTCATCTACAGCTGCTGTAAGTAACAATGTTTTTTTTCTCATTTAGATTTGTAGGATCTATATAGGCTTAGGTCTACATAGGCGCCTGGAGCAGTGCCACCAAAATTACCCAGTCGTGAGGAAAATTCGAGACGTGTGGCAACTCACAAAAAAAATCCACCTACTGATTCTTCTTCTTCCTGAAACGTTTCTACTTATGCAGATTGTTCAAAAAGCTTCTTCCAATCTTCTTTACCCTGCCGCAGACATCTGATTGCTTTACTTGTTTCTTGCCTTATCTGCATAATGCGACTACGTTGTCTTTCCTAATGCATGCTCTTTGTCATTCAGCGTGGTAGAATTCTACGAACAGCAGTGCTTGTCTAAAATACACCCAATCGATCTTCGAGCAGCGGTCGAACAACTGCAGCAACTAGTACCCAATTGATGATGATGGTGAAGATGAAGAAGTCTCTCGATAGGGCAAACATCATCACTATCATTCACTTTTAAACTTTATCGTATTAGTAATAGCGGGTGAATCAGCGCTAAAGCACATTTAGTTAGACCATGTTGAATGGGTTGCTGTTGCATATGCGTTTATACTCCGAATATGTTCTGGTGTTTTAGATAACAGGCTTGGATTTAAGGAGCCTAGATATTTCTTGGAAGCATGTTCCCTCATTTTCGAGAATACGGGAATTAACCAACCATTTGAGAACAATTGTTCGCTAGTCTCTGCAACATTCTTGTGTTCAAATTAGGTAAACAAATACAGACGTCTCTCAGTACAAGAAATGCAAGTTTAATTCCATCCGAAGTTAGTGATGATTATTACGCATCCAACGTTACTGATGAGCTGTTAAAGAAACATGAGACTTTTCAGACGAGATATTCCAGTTGCTGGAGGAAATCATTTGCTCGTTAACATCAATGGAAATGAAGGCTTTTATTTAGGACTACTTTCAAAATTGCCAAAGTTATAGGAGATAAACTCGCGGTAATAAACGACCTGTCAAAGGGAAATGGCTGTTTCAAGTGCTCAAGGCTAGCAGGTTTATATCCCGTAAAGTAGCATGCATAATGTGAGTTTGAATACTGGCAACATGAAAACAAATTAAACTTTGTAAGTATACCATTCCCTGAAGAATGAAAAATATAGATGTTTTTGAAAATCAGAATGAATGTGCTTCTGTAAACGTCTACGACACACAGTATTTTGATTATGCATGGATGGTTGTAGATGACAATGAAGGTAAGAAAGAATTTTACATCGTACCACAGCATATTGCAGAACATCAACACAAGAGACATGTGAACCTATTAATGTTACAAGCTGCTAATACAGGCATATACCATTTCTATTGCAAAAATAAATAAATAAATAAAGTTGTCGTATCTCGACAGTATTACTGTCACCAGCGTCCAATTCTAGTAGGTGAACGCTGTGTCTATTATTTTAGTTCCCACGCAAAATTAGATGCACATTTAGTTGACTTTGCACAGCTTGAACCAGTTGTACGTGTCATGCCTACTGACAAGAATGAATTTATAAAATTTACGAAGTTCACCAACAGACTGAAGTTAACTTTCTTGGTTTATACTGATACGTAAATCATATGAGAGCCAGTTGCTTCTTGCACTTTTGCTTCTTGCAGTTTGCATTCCGATCAGGTACATGTGCACTGCGCTGTCGCCCTGACGAGGGTATTCAGAGTTTAAATTGTATAGACGCAGCAACTGCATGAAGTTGTTCACTGAACGACACTAAGCAATCGTTCAGAATGTAAATACGTTTTTATTACACAACAAGAAGGACTGAAATGAATTTTGAGGGAACAATTAGCGTTTCGCTCAGCTGAGATTTGCCTTACTTGCGGTGGAGCATTTAAGAAAGGTGATGTCAAACACAGGGACCACTACTCCTTCACCGGCGCAGGCTCGTGTAGAGGTGGTAGTTATGCCAGATACCAGCTGCAGCGCGAACTACTGGCCTTGCTATAGACTTCCTTTCCTGTTCGGCAATCTTAGCTATAAAATGGTGGTTTTTCTATCACAAATCTATGTGAGCGAAGGACGGTAGACAAAACGAAGAAGAAACTGAAGTAGTCTACGTCGGATTTCTCTGAGTTCATCTAATATGGGAAGTTATAAATCATTGACTCAGAGTATCTCAGTAACATACCAGGAAAATAGGTGTAATATAAATTTCAGACTGATCGGATCACTAGCATTTGTATCGTGTTCCTTTCAGTAGCTTACATCTAACGTGAAATTTGTTGAACTCAAAAAACTGAGGTCGTATTTTCCCGATGATTATGGGTTTAATTTAATCTGAAGGGCACTTTTCCGTGTATGAATATGTAAGCAATGAGTCGGTTCTACGGCAAGATAAAGTGTCCTGAATAGAAAAGTTTAAACATTTGTTAACACCGACAGAAGACGAGTACCAAAGAGCTTGTAGTGTGTGGAAAGTATTCATTTGTAATACACTTATAGAATATTCAGATTTATATTTATAAATTGACCTACTACTTCTTCCTGATGTTTTCGAAAACTTTCGTAGGCTACGTCCTAAAATATATGAACTGAATTGAACCCATTACATTACTTGACCCAGTCTGCCACAGGATTCTCTGTTGAAAGATGCTAAAAAGGAGCTGCAACTAATAACCGATACTGAACAACTTCAGTTTGTTAAACGTGGCACTACAAACAAAATTTTCCATTGTTCTTGCAGACATACAGTCGCCAACAGCAGATTCCTGACCGAATATATGACAAAATGGACAAATCTTGCATCACATATCTTGACGTGAATAGCTTACACAGTTGGATGATTCAGCAACATACGCTGTGCAATATTGAATCGCTTCCTCCAGAATCTACCTAAAATTTTGTCGGGGAAACGTAACAGACGACTGAAACGTAGAGTATATGTTAGAACTGAATCTTGAATACCCCGAAAGTTTTCAGCATTTACATTCGGATTTTTCCCTAAGTCCAGAAAAAAATGGCACCACCATCAGACAGTCAAAGACGAAATAAATTGTTTTCACCCTGAAAATAAGATAAACTATGTCATTCATTACAGAAATTCCACATAATGTTTACAAAATAAATTTGTTTTCGAAAAGATTCATGGAATATAATCATTTTGGCAAGCTGCTTGAATGAAGTCAACATTGAGATTAACGCACAAAACTGCATGAAAGCAACTAATGTGTTTGAGAAGAAAGTTTTCAAACTGATGAATAATTGTGTGCTTAGAAAAACAATCCAAAATATGAGACCGACGTGGGACATAAGACCAACAACATCCTGGGAAGCCAACTTTGGAACAGCTTTATTAATTGCCGAGTCAGATTTTCAGAGGAGCGTTATATGTAACGAAAATTTGAACTGAGCAGACATAATGTAGTCTTTGATAAACCCATTGCAGTTGGAATGGGCTTGTTGGATATTTCCGAAACTCATCTTTTCAACTTCCAACATGGATACATATATATTTTAAAAAATGTCCACCAAATCGTGCAAAATGTACACCAAGTCTGAGCACATAATGCATGGAGCAAAAGGTATAAAACCATCTGCAAATAGGCTAACCATTGACGATTACAGGCAATATGTCTTGGATTCGGGACTGAAAATAACTGTGCAGCTCTTCATTCAGCAGCAACGCCATCTTATTTCAGTATTAAACAACACAAACTTTATTATGTGTGCAGGATGTTAAACGTTACAGTCTTCCAGATAGAATAAATATTCTGGGTAGGGGACGTTACTGCATCAGAAATGGTGATTAGCTGTTAATAAACTAATTACCCGAAATAAATGTAAATTATGAATTGTAACTGATGTGAATTGAATGTAAATTGTAGGTTATAATTTCAAATCACTGACACCTTTGTAAATCATGCATGAATTTGCATACTTCTTACGCATGGTCTCATTATCAAGGTCCAATGTTTTATCGAAATTTGGTAATCCATCGAAAATACTTGGATAGTGGGAAAACATTGTATGTAAAAACACAGCACAAAAAAATTGTAGTAAATTCTATGTCTACAGATCTTTTTGTTTGGGTTCTGAATTAGAATGCGTATTATAGAATCAAAAGTGATTAAGTTTCAGTGTAACAAACAGATTGAATGACTGTAGAATATTTTTCCAGTGTGATAAAACGTTAAAAACATTCAGTGTGTGACAAGACATCAAACATGTTCAGGTATGAATATTCCTTGATGTATGTAAACGTGCACAATCGTCCGAGAGTGCATCTGAACTTTCTGTGGAATGCAATTTTTCCTTAAATAAATTTTATATGTAGACTATTTTTCTTTGAGGTGTTTTTAATTTTCCCTGTAAGCTGTATTTAAGTATGAAAAGAGTAAAGGGTAAAAGCAATGAAATTTGTTAATGACGTTACAGTATTGGATGTAATCATTTGTTTGTGTGTGTGTGTGTGTGTGTGTGTGTGTGTGTGTGTGTGTGTGTGTGCATTGTGATTGGTTGAAAAGCTATATGCAATTTTAAATTTACCACCGAGGGGGAGGCGGGAAGGAGGGGTAACAATGAACAACCGTGCTTGTTCTGTATCTTGGATTTTTCAAAAAAGATTACATTCTCGCCATCTTCCCTTTTTGATATCGTGGCAGCACCAACTTGCTTTTTTTAAATTTCGCACGATCTTGATGACATCATTGTCCCTGCATTAGACAAGATCCTGCCCCTGCTTCTAGGTAACATGATTACCTTTGGCTAGAATCTGTGCTGACATACTACATATGTACAATGTGATTCGGAAGCACAGCGATGATTAGTCTCATGATGGCAGTTCTACTAATGTATGACGCAGCCTATTACTACTTAAGTCCAAAACATATTAAGCGTGTTGGAACTTGGAGAAATATGAGTAACAGATAATAAGAGAAAGAAAGGATACACAACAGAAACAGATATAAGTCAGGTCCCCATTGCAGCAGCCAGCGTTTGTGGCATTAAAATTTTCACCAGCTCTCGTCCCACGCCTGGCACGTCTACATTCTACGACTCTTTCCATTTACGTACTGTCCTGCAGCTGTGCCTGTTTCTGAGGCTCTAGAACGTTTAACGTTTAACAGTTCGTCCATAGTCACCGCAACGAAATATTTTTTTTCCTTAAAAACAGCAAGTCGTCCCTTTGGTTTATGTAATTCGTAGTAGAAGCAGACACATTTTATAAAATGTGATATACTTAGTTCTTTGATACAGTTCGTACCTTCCACTGTAGGTGCCCTACCTTTAGCCTAAGTTGTCTGTGCCCGGAACGCGTTACTTCACTGAATATCACGAATGACTAATACTTCGCAGTAGTTTTCAGTTATTAGTCAACTCCACGTTCCATTGTTTTAAAAGTGTCACAGCATATTTACTTTTATGACGTACGCGAGAAAGCAATCAAATCAGGCCACGTTCTGTCTCTTTCCTTCCCCCTCTCTTTTTTCTTCGCTCAGATTCTCTCTTACTTTGTATGCAATTTTCATTCCGTTGACAAAGACACGTTTTCTGCGAAGCACATTGTAAACATCTTACTGTAAAACCTTGTGAAAATATGGTGTCGCTTCAGAGAGGTGCACTTACGATCTCATGAAAGATACTCAAATATAAAAACCCTTTTTTTTTCATGTGAGATAGTAGCCCGTGTTAATGAAATTTGGTGTACTATTAGTAGTTGCATTAACATTTTGTCCTCCAGATGTATTCCCCCCAATCTATGATGAGCTAGTCTGCCTCCGTAGCGTAGCCTATCACGCAGAGGGTCCGGGTTCGATTACCGGCAGGGGACTGGGTGTTATGTGTGCCTCATCATCATTGACTCGCAATTCGCCGATGTGACGTCACCTGAAAAGGACTTGCAGTTCGGTGATCGAACTCCCCCGAATTGGACCTCCCGGCCAACAATGCCATACGACCATTTCCATTATGATGAGCTCTTTTTTATATTCTGTTTTGTCTACAGCATTTCCAAATTCCTCTGCAGTGTGTTGTTACTACGTTCATACTGTAAAATAATCGTATTCAGTCCATCCATATCGTGAATTTCGACTCAACTGCTACGATTCTCTGCGAGCGCAGTATCTCCGGAAGGCGTCTTGTTCCGTCGCGAGTAATAGTGATAAATGGCACTCGCCTTCCACGAGAAGATGGACACGCCGGAACGTCAAGATGCGAGCGCTGAGGCAGGGAGTGTATTGGGGCAGCAATATCCGCTTTCCAGACATCTTGCGCCGCTGCACGCCGAGAATTTTTCATATGTTTCAGGAACTACAGGACGAAACGAGTGCTGACGGCAGAATAGGAACAAGAGAAGCAATTGAACGACCACCGTCAGTCGCTTCACCTACACCTCACAAACGATGTTAAGACTCCCATTACTATTTCGCACAGTACTATAATTGCGTTAAATTTCCGTACAGAATTAGTTATATGAATGTGCGACAGAAAGACATGTAGGGAGCATGCGCTCAACATGCATGAGTTAAACAGTACTACACAATTGCTGGATAGATCTCTCAATGAAATGCCATTAGTTGGTGAACGCATGACTTTATTATAACGCAGTTTGGGTTTGCCGGCATCGAATATTCTGAAAATAAAGGATACGTTGCCATGACTTTTTTTTTTTTTTTTTTTTTTTTTTTTTTTACGGCAGTGACGTGACATAAAGGAGAACAAAACACTGGATAAATCAAAATGAATGCATATCAAATACATCACATTTTACAGATGAACCGAAAGTACGTGTTGGGTACATAACTTTCAGAGGCAGACTGGTTGTGCCAGAAAGGTGACATCACCAAGAAGCAAAAAACTATCGACAGGAGACACTAGTTTGGCCAAGGTGCACCCTCAGCGTTAAATAACAGAAGAAAGTACAATACGTTATTTGCAATGGTAAAGATTTAAATAGTAATTTAAAATAAATACATATTCAGCTGCAAAGAATTAACGTTCATATGTCAGGCGTAGCATGTAAAGATAATTACAAAATCAAAGAGTTTCATTCTTTCTTTTTTGATAAATACACAAAATGCCAATGTAACAGCCACACTGTACAACGATTCCATTGGTAAGTCTACTGAAGTGATAGCTTTGTGACAGTTATACAGGCATGTAAGAATTTATGAAAGTTAGACTGGCAGAGGAAATAACTAATGAAGATGGGATTTGTAGGAAAACGTAAGCATAAACTAATTGTTATCCAAAAAGAAACCGTGGTCATAGGCTTGTACAAGTCTCTTGGACAAATCTATTTTTTCTACAAAATTAAACCACATATTTTCCAGTAGCCTAAGGAGCAAAATACAGGATTGTCGTTTACATCGTGTTTGATGTCGTAGCACTTCTACAACACAGAAGCTGAGAGACGTAACCATAGGAAACACTGTAATACAGCTGTTCATATACAAAATGGCTCTGAGCACTATGGGACTTAACATCTATGGTCATCAGTCCCCTAGAACTTAGAACTACTTAAACCTAACTAACCTAAGGACAGCACACAACACCCAGTCATCACGAGGCAGAGAAAATCCCTGACCCCGCCGGGAATCGAACCCGGGAACCCGGGCGTGGGAAGCGAGAACGCTACCGCACGACCACGAGCTGCGGACTGTTCATATTCGAGTCAGTACATCATGATGATCACAGATAAAGTCGAATCTACATGGTAAAAACATTATTAAACAGAAATGTAGTACCATGTAAAAATTGTGTATCCTGAAGTAACACGACAGTAGTAATAAATTTTAAAAAAAACTGGCATTTGAGACTAACTATCCTACGTAAAGTTAAAATACCAGTCGTGATGTTAAATCGCATTTAGTGTCTCAAAATGTATGCTGGCATACAGCAAGACCACTTTTCTGTACAGTACCTTAAAAACAGAAATACATTCCAAATACGCAACAAAGCGACAATCCACTGAGATCGAGTGTGAATATTTTTGTACACACATCAAAAAAAGTTTTGCATCACCTCGGTTCCGAGAGTTTCGGAACCTATACAGAAAACTGGAATAGAGATCAACACAAACATCATTTCCGCCCTTTTTATTGCTCATGAAAACCACACATTGCATGTTGTACCACCATACAGCGAGACCTTCAGAGATGGTAGTCCAGATTGCTGTACACACCGGTTCCTCTATTAACCAGCAGCACGTCCTCTTGCATTGATGCATGCGTGTGTTCGTCGTGGCATACTATCTACAAATTCATCAAGGCACTGTTGGTCAAGACTGACCCACTCCTCAACACCGATTTGGCGTGGATCCCTTTTAAATCTATCCCAGGCATGTTCGAGAGGGTTGATGTCTGAAGAACATGCTGGTCCCGCTGGTCGTGCGATGTCGTTATCCTGAAGGAAGTCATTCACAAGATGTGCACGATGGGGGCGCGAATTGTCGTCCATGAAGACGAATGCCTCGCCACTATGCTGCCGATATCGTTGCACTATCGGTCGGAGGATGGCATTCACGTGTCGTGCAGCCGTAACGGAACCTTCCATGATCACCAGCGGCGTCCGTCTGCCCCATATAATGCCACCCCAAAACATCAAGGAACCTCCACCTTGCTGCACTCGCTGGACAGTGTGTCTAAGGCGTTCAGCCTGACCGGGTTGCCGCAAAACACGTCTCCGACGATTGTCTTGTTGAAGGCATATGCAACACTCATCGGTGAAGAGAACGTGATGTCAATCCTGAGCGGTCCATTCGGCATGTTGTTGGACCCATCTGTACCACGCTGCATGGTGTCGTGGTTGCAAAGATGGACCTCACCATGGACGTTGGGAGTGAAGTTGTGCATCATGCACCCTACTGTACACAGTTTGAGTCGTAACACGACGTCCTGTGGCTGCATGAAAATCATTATTCAACGTGGTGGCAGTGCTGTCAGGGTTCCTCCGAGCCGTAATCCGTAGGTAGCGGTCATCCACTGCAGTGGTAGCCCTTGGGCGGCCTGAAAGAGACATGTCATCGACAGTTCCTGTCTCTCTGTATCTCCTCCATGTCCGAACAACATCGCTGGACACTTCCCTTGTTGAGAGCCTTTCCTGGCACAAATTAACAACGCGGACGCGATTGAACCGCGGTATTGACCGTCTAGGCATGGTTGAACTACAGAAACACGAGCCGTGTACCTTCTTCCTGGTGGAATGACTGGAACTGATCGGCTGTCGGACCACTCCATCTAATAGGCGCTGCTCATGCATAGTTCTTTACATCTTTGGGCGGGTTTAGTTCAAACTGGTTCAAATGGCTCTGAGCACTATGGGACTTACCATCTGAGGTCATCAGTCCCCTAGAACTTAGAACTACTTAAACCTAACTAACCTAAGGACATCACACATGCCGGCCGGTGTGACCGAGCGGTTCTAGGCGCTTCAGTCTGGAACCGCGCGATCGCTACGGTCGCAGGGTCGAATCCTGCCTCGGGCATGGGTGTGTGTGATGTCCTTAGGTTAGTTAGGTTTAAGTAGTTCTAAGTTCTAGGGACTGATGACCGCAGATGTTAAGACCCATAGAGCTCAGAGCTATTTGAACCATTTGACATCACACATATCCATGCCCGAGGCAGGATTCGAACCTGCGACCAGAGCAGTCGTGCGGTTCCGCACTGAAGCACCTAGAACCGCTCGGCCACCGTGGCCGGCGGGCGGGTTTATTGACATTTCTAAACAAAGGGACTGTGTGATACAATATCCACAGTCAACGTCTAACTTCAGGAGTCTGGGAACTGGGGTGATGCAAAACTTCTTTTGATGTGTGTATAATACAATAAAAATATTAATGGTAAAGATAAGAATACAGGGTTTGTAGTGCATCCAATATATCCTTGAAAGTATTAAATAAGCCTTGGAGAGTGGAATTCAGTTGTTCATTCAGTACTGTAGACGAATTACTTGAGTGGTGCACTTGGATCTCTAACTCTTCCAGAATATCCATTTCTCACCCTTTGGATCAGACACGGCGAATATTCAAGCCTCTGTCAATAGGAGACATCGAGTGTCTCTCTTGCAATAAGTGGTAGCCAAGGGCCGTACTATTTTCATATGTTTGTATGCTACCTAAATCCGGTAGCACTCTCTCCAACGCAGATACCATCACATGACCCATATATAATCCTATATACCCCCGACTGATGAAACTTATCTACTTCCACATCCACGGAATTACGCAAAGATAATCACAGTTTATAATCTGGTGTAATGTTCTGGTGTGCACAAGTGTGTGCATTCCACTCACGGAACAGAGAGGCAGGGAGGAAACTGAGAATAACCTGGAGAGGTCAACAGCTGACCCACTGTGACACCTCAAAGTACCTCGGAGTGAAATTCGACAGGTCCCTCACCTTTAAGGACCACTGTACAGATACAAAAATGAAAGTCAGTGCGAGGAACAACATTATTAGGAAACTGAACGGCAACAACTGGGGAGCACACCCACAGGTCCTCCGCACATCTGCCCTCGCTTTGGGCGGCCGGAGTGGCCGTGCGGTTCTAGGCGCTACAGTCCGGAGCCGAGCGACCGCTGCGGTCGCAGGTTCGAATCCTGCCTCGGGCATGGATGTGTTTAATTAGTTCTAAGTTCTAGGCTACTGATGACCTCAGAAGTTAAGTTGCATAGTGCTCAGAGCCATTTGAACCATTTTTTGAACCCTCGCTTTGTGCTTCTCCGCTGCTGAATATGCAGCACCTGTATGGCAGAATTCCAGCCATGCCAAACAGGTAAATGTTGCCCTAAATGAAACAGGACGATTTGTAACCAGCTGCTTGCGGGCAACCCCTGTTGACAAAATCTACCACCTCATGGGCGTAGCACCTCCATACATCCGAAGGAGAACAGTAGCTGAAGTGGAGAGAAAGAAGCAGGAGACGGATCAGAGACACCCCCAGTTTGGATGCGAAAATCAAACACCAAGACTCAAGTCGAGAAGAAGTTTTCTCCGTACAACACAGCCAATCCAGACATCACCTGCAGACCATAGGATACAACTCTGGCGTAGCTCATCATCAGAGAAATATTGGACAACCACAAGGAAGAAGTTGCTACAGATCATTATCTCCCATACACGACATGAAAGGTACTCAACAGACTGAGAACTGGAGTATCTCGGTGTAAGGAGAACATGAAGAAATGTGGATACATCTCAGTGGGCGAACTATGTGAGTGTGGTGAACCTCAAGACCATCAGCACCTACTCAACTGCAGGAAACTGTCGGAACCTATATCCATGGACGATCTGATTTTAGCCAATGATAAGGCAGTCTAAGCAGCGGAATTCTGGGCAGCACATGGAATATTAATATGCACATATTCTCTGTAATACTTGTAATATACAGTATATGTATTATATGCTATGTATGATATGCTGTGTATGATACGCTATGCAAGATAAATCAAATTTAATATGTTATGTTCTGGACACGTATAAATAAATAAATAAACTACAGTTTTTTACGGTTGTGGAATCCCATTTGAACGCATGCTTTTTTTTCGCAATTTGGGCGCGACAGGGGGAGGTGTATTTAGTGCTGTGTTTTGCTACAACATACCTATATATTTTCTTGTCGAGCACCTTCTTCTCAACAGCCCATACAAGTTTTTCGGAAAAGTGGTTAGCTATTAGCTCCTGCACAATTATTTCAATTCCCTTTTTCGTATTCTAACTATTGGACTGTCTCGCGAATTTTAGGTGCAGTATGAGTCGTCTGTCGGTAACTCTGCATACATTTGATCTAATCTTCCCTGTATGATGTTATTCGGAGTCTTCTAGTTCGCGAAACACTTGCATTGGCAGCAGTTTGCCTCAATCTATGCAACGTGCACACCACTGCAAATTGGGCTACGACACGCTTCGTTGATATTGTCTTATTAGAATAGCCTTCCTGGTGCTGAACTACAATTAAAGCACGTTCTTTAATTGCAATCGCTTGCTTCCGTCCAATTAGGAGTTATACGATACGAACCTGATACCCGCCAGAGTAGCGGAGAGCGCTAATGCGCTGCTTCCTGGACTCGGCTACGCGCGCCGGCCCCGGATCCAATCCGTCTGGCGGTTTAACGACGAGCGCCGGTATGCCAGCCCACCTGAATGTGGTTTTTAGGCGTTTTCCCACATTCCACTAGGTGAATACCGGGCTAGTCCCCACGTTCCGCCTCGGTTACACTACTCACAGACATTTGAACACGTTAGCACTGTTCCATGTATTACACTAGACGCAGACAGCTGGGGTACACTACTTACATCCCAGGGGGTTCGGGGTGGCGGCAGGAAGGGTTTCCGGGCACCCTCTGCAACTAACACTGCCAAATCCGTAATAATAAGGCCGAGCCCACGTTGGCGCAGGACAAGGCCCAAGGAAAGAAAGAACATATGAAGCTGATCAGGTACACAACCACTCTGCTACATGCACATGGTGATCATAAACTAACACAAACTGATTTCTATACAGACAGCTGAAGGCATGAGGCTTATTCGAATGGAATCGTCTTAGGCAAAGACATGTCAGCGTTGTTGTGGATACTCTTCAGCGCCCCTCTAGGTAGAACAGCCAGTCAAATACACGGCAGAAACGCTTAGTCTTTACATGTTTACACTTGTTTTATTTCTGGGATGGGCATATGATAGAAAATTCAGAACGAAACTCCTGTTTCAGTGTACATTCATTTGAACCTCCACACTGTAGTCAAGCCTGGGTCTTCCTCTACAATTCTGACCAGCCACAGTTCCCTTCACTACCAAACTGACGATTGCTTGAGGGCTAAGTATGTGTCTTACCACCTGCTGAAAGTGGTGGTGACATAGATTTATTCTCTGCTGAATTTGATTCAGTACCTCCTCATTATTTCCCCGGTCTACACATGTGTTCAGCATTCTCCTGTAACGTGATTTCTGTTAAAGTGCATTCTGTGCCACTAGTTGCCTTAGCATAATTAGAGTATAATACTGTGTCCAACTCCTATATCTTAAGAGTACAGATATCTTCGACTCTAGTATGAATATAGCACAGCCATTTGGGACTGTAAACGATGTTATTGTTCTCTGTTCAGTGAGTTATATGCCAGAAATTGGAAAGCATATTCACTCCATATGGAAGTAACAGTTTATTTTAATCTGTAGTCCCCAGTGCCTTTCGCGGTCAATCCCCTTACTGACAGATCCATCCTTCTCCCTCCCCAGTCCACCCTCCCCCCCCCCCCCCCCCCCTCCCACGCCCTTCTATACCTCATTCTTTCGAAACTTCATTTCTACCGATTCCTCTCTCCTATCTTCGAAACTAAACTGAAGTTATGCTGCATACACTATGTGGCTAACCTCAGTGATATAAAGGATATTGTAAAGAAGTAAATGCCCCGCGGCATAGATGATTCTTTTCAGAATGAATAGTTCATTCTGCGGCGGAGTAACGTGGTTGTGGAACCTTCTGGCAGACTATTACTGCGTCGTGCCTGCCTAGTTCAGTCAATAGGCACATTATCAGTAAAACGCGAAGTCTCACGTCCGAGTCCAGCTCTGGTAAATAGTTTCATTCTGCCAGGAAGCTTCAAGACAGTACTTCGGTGTAGACTGAAAAACTCGTTCTGAAAACAATGCCCTAACCTATACGGGCGAGGTTAGGAAAGTAAGGGAGAGGTACTGGCGTAAGATTTTTGAGCGTAAGTGGTCAGCCGTGCCTGGAGAGCTCTTGTAAATGTAGATTATTACTTGCTGACGCACCCAGAAATAGTTAACATGCCATTATGGTTCTTGAGGCGCGACTCGAAACATCTATCGTAGAAGATCAAGGACGCTGTGTTTAGTACACTTACAGAGATGAAAGACTGGTCATAAGTTTATCTCGAGTCTGTATACACTAGCGTACTTTTAAGTTACACACTGAAGCACCAAAGAAACACTATAGAAACACTGTATGTAAATAGGCGGAATACGGCGTTGCTGCGGTCGGCAACTACAAATGTCTTTGGCAGTTGTTAGATCAATGCTACGGTGGCAGGTTATCAGGATTCAAGTGAGTTTGAACGTGGTGCTATAGTCTGCGCACAAGCGATGGGACACAGCATGTACGAGTTAGCGATGAAGTGGGGATTTTCCCGTACGATCGTTTTACGAGTGTTCTGTCAATTTCAGGAATCCGGTAAAACATCATATCTCGATATCGCTGCGCCCGCAAAAAGATCTTGCAGGAACGGGACCAACGACGACTGAAGGGAATCGTTCAACGTGACAGAAGTGCAATCATTCCGCAAATTGCTGCAGATTTCAGTGCTGGGCCATCAACAAGTGTCAGCGTGCAAACCATTCAACGAAACATCATCGATATAGGCTTTCGGAGCCGAAGGTCCACTCTTGTACCCTTGATGACTGCACGACACAAATCTTAACGTGTCGCTGGGCGCGTCAGTACTGAAGTTGGACTGTTGATAACTGGAAACATGTTGCCTGGTCGGACGAGTCTCGTTTCAAGTTGTATCGGGTGGATGGACGTGTACGGGTAGAGAGACAACCTAATGAATCGCTGAACACTCTTTGTCAGCAAGGGACTGTTCAGGCTGGTGGAGGCTCTGTAGTGGTGTGGGGCGTGTGCAGTTGGAGTGATATGGGGCCCCTGATACAGCTAGATACGACTCTGACAGGCGACACGTACGTAAGCATCCTGTCTGATCACCTGCATCCATTCATGCATTCCAACGGTGGACTTGGGAAATTCCAGCAGGACAATGCGACATACCACACATCCAGAATTGCTACAGAGTGTCTCCAGGAACATTCTAATTCCATCAGGACAATGCGACATACCACACATCCAGAATTGCTACAGAGTGTCTCCAGGAACATTCTTCTGAATTTAAACGCTTCCACTGACCACCGAACTCCCCAGATATGAACATTATTGAGCATATCTGGGATACCTTGCAGCGTTCTGTTCAGCAGTTATCTTAACCCCTTCGTACTCCTACGGATTTATAGACAGCCATGCAGTACGTTAGTCGAGTCCATGCCACGTCATGTTGTGCCATTTCTGCGTGCTGTTGGGGGCTCTACACGTTATTAGGCGGATGTACCAGTTTCTTCGGCTCTTCAATGTACATTATTATGTGAAGCCGAGGGACTTTCATGGAATGCTGCAATACAGTGAATGACGTGCATTTCATTCTCATTCACTATACACGCCTTTCATATTTTATTCTGTTAGCAGTTCTTTCTTCGTTTTACAACTGCAGTACGACGCTTTTATGGCTTGGCGATATTCTACGCCAGTATTGGGCTGGTCAGTGAGAGAGGATGGCGCAGGATTTTTTTCGTTATTTGCGAACCCAATCTAGCAGTCTCCCTGGAGTAGCCATGATGGCTTCCCTTTTACCTCATTGATCGTTGCTATTGGGATCATATGGGACCACTCTGATTGCTATGTAATGGCCAAAGTTGACCCTCTTCCTAGTTTCATAAGTTGCAGTACCAGCCCTAAAGCCTAACTTCTTACTATCCTTTAACACTGCAAAACAGCGTCACTGACGAAACTCTAACCGTCTTCTGACAAATCACGAGCCATTATCCGGCGTTCTGGAGGCTGGCCTGAACGGCATCGTTTCCGCGGCAATCCCATGCCATCTGATTGGCCGGTTTAGTGGAGCACCAATCACGCGACCCAACGCTCGCACCTACTCTCTGGAGAGGTGAAACCTCGGGCAAATCACCTCTGTTCCTACTCGCTGGCGGAGGCGTGAGGTCGTGGTGCTGATATCGGTAAGCATGTGTGTACTCAGTGAATGCCAACTTAGTTGGTTATAATGCACTTAGAGAGCCAGGAATTCGTTAGTGAGAGAGCACTATTTTCTTTTCGTTTCTCCTAAATTTCGTTTCGTAAATTCTATGATTCGTGAGTAATGTTGGACTTGGCGTCAGACCTTTGTCCGTTACGAGCACGAGGTCAGTTGTGGGTCATATCAGGGTAAAAATTCTTGTTCTAGAAGTTGCAGGATAGCCTTCAGCATATTTTCTTTAGTCTTTTCTTGCTTTTCTTGTTGTATGCGTGTGGAGTTAAGTTTCTAGATTGTAGCTTCGCGAAATTGACTCATGGTCCCTGGTGCTAGAACACGCGACCACGTGGCGAGCGGTTGGTCTTGCGTGCTGCTAATTTCATAGCAGCTTCTTAGCCTTGCAGCGATTTTATTTCCTTTGCTTAAATGAGTGTTGCTGTGACGAATATTCATTTGAGTTACTTCATTCTCGGTGGGGAGGCCACTTTGGCACTTCCTCAATCTGACTTTTATTTCTTACTCTGTTTAATCTATAGTAGTGGTGAGCGCATGATGGCAGTTCCATTCTCTTGGAAAAATTGTAGTGTAATTCTTTAGTCACAACGATCAGACCCCTTATTCTTCTACCTTCCACTCCTTTTGTTTTTCGTCATTGTGGAGAGGACAGACTGCTGAATCGGTCTTTCGTTCCCCCCAAGAAGTTATATTTAATAGTATCTGAATAAGCAGAAATAACGACGCTATTTTCTTGGTACTTATGCAAGATATCGTTTACGCTCTTTTTTGTAACAAAGATATACTAATTTATATCTGTGTTGGTCAATTCATTGGCTCTCCCCTCCCTCATAAGAGCAGTTTCCAATCCCCCATTAACCCTTGTTGTTGTTGTAGACTTCAGTTCAAAGACTGGTTTCATGTAGTTCTCCACACTACTCTATCCCGTGCAAGCCTCTTCTTTTCCGAGTAACTACTGCAATAGGCATCGTTCTGAATCTGCTTACTGTATTCATTTCTTGGCCTCCCTAAACGGTTTTTACCGCCCATGCTTCAGTCCAGTACTAAATTCGTGATCCCTTGATGCTTCAGAAAGTGTCCTACCAACCGATTCCATCTTCTAGTGAGGTTGTGCCAAAAATTTTTCTTGTCTGCAATTCTATTCAGTACCTCCTCATCAGTTACGTGATCTACCAATCTAATCTTGATCATACCTCTGTAGTACCACATTTCAAAAGCTTCTCTTCTCTTCTCTTCTCGCCTAAACTGTTTATCGTCCATGTTTCACTTCCATACATTGCTACACTCCATACAAATATTTTCAAAACGGACTTCCTGACACTTAAATCTAAACTCGATGTTAATAAATTTCTCTTCTTTAGAAACCCGTTTCCTGCCATTGCCAGTTTACATTTTATATCCTCTCTACTTCGACCATCATCCGTTGTTTTGCTTCCTAAATAGCAAAACTCCTTTACTACTTTAAGTGTCTCGTTTCCAAATCTAATTCCCTCAGCACCACCTGATTTAATTCGACTACATTTGTTTATCCTCATTTTGCTTTTGTTGATTTTCATCTTATGTCCTCTTTTTAAGATACTGTCCATTCCGATCAACTGCTCTTCCAGGTCCTTTGCTTTCTCTGACAGAATTACAATGCCATCAGCATTCTTCATTGACTTTAATTTCTAATCCAAATTTTTCTTTTGTTTCCTTTACTGCTTGCTCAATATGCAGACTGAATAACCTTAACATTGAGTTAACCCTTATGATCAGTAAATTAACTAACCGTCAGATGCGCTGATTAGTCCGTCTCCATAAGGTCTTGCGGATATCGCGCTTTTCTTTGTTGGGGCCTAGTTTGGACTCGCAGACCCGTTGCGACCAACATACTTACGCAACAGCTTATAACTAAATCAAATTCTTCCCTCCCAAATAAGGTAAAAGTCATGACTCACTTCGAGTCATAAACAAATTTTCACTTGATGTGGTGGAAGTTGGTTGCCTTATCCTGCATAGGTGATAGGGAGACTGGATTAAATAACCATCGACTATCCACTAAATTTATTTTTTGAGGAAACTTTCCAAAGCTTTCCAAAAGAGGGTGAGAGCATTTAAAGATGGCCACACAAATGTGCATGATGAACAACGGAGTGGGTTTCCTTCGGTCGTTAATGAAAGTTTGGTGCAGGAAGTGGACAATAAGGTGAGAGAAAACAGACGCTTTACGATTTTCTCCTTGCGGGACGACTTTCCTAATGTTTCTCGTAGTGTTTTGAATGGCATTGTGACCAAGCACTTGAATTACCGAAAATTGTGCGCACGTTGGATACCGAAAATGTTGACGGATGTGCACAAAACCAAACGTTTAGACAGTGCATTGACTTTCCTTGAGCGGTGCCACAACGACGGTGATGATTTGTTAAGCCAAATTGTTACGGGCGATGAAACATGGGTGGCCTACGTCACAACAGAATCAAAGTAACAGTCCATGGAATGGTGATTTTGGACATTATTCTCCTCGCTATCATTCTCGGTATTGGAAACAGCTTGGCAGCATAATAAGCTTTAGCAAGGATACATGAGTTGATATACTGTGTTCTTTGAACTTGGTTCATATATCGAGTTAAATTCTCTACAATGGCTCCTTGCACTTTATCTGCTGCAACTTTTCAATTTAAAGAAGTCATTTTCATAGGGCATGCTGTCCGGGTGATCCCAAGCGTTTTATGTTGTCGGACTAATTTTACCCACTCTACGTTGATATTCTCAAAACCTCTGAGATTTAATATCTTACTTTTTTTTCGTTTGCATTGGCTCCAGATGCTCTACAGTACGAATCAATCACTGTTGCTAGCGTGGTTACCTCGTCATTATTTCTTATAATGACCCCTATATCGTTAGCATAGGATCTTATAACTGTTTTATTTCCTGATAACGTTAAGCCTTTTTCAATCTAGCATGGGCATGTCGGATGAAAGGTTCCAGCAAAATGGCGAAGAGCGACTGGGCAGAGGAGTTCCTTGAGGAACACATCGTTGTATTTTGCATCGGCGTGGATTGTTGACAATTCACCGCTGTTTTAGCATTTATTCCAGTAGCTACGTTCTTAATCAACTGTATGCCCCTATCGTTGAAACCTATTTTCTTCAGTGTCAGTAGAAGATATTCTTGATTTACTACATCGAAAGCTTTATAAAAATCTAAAATCAATAAAGCACACTTTATGTTTGTTACAGAAGTTATTGCAATGATATCCCTGAATTCTGCTAGATTTTGAAAACTGGTTCTGCCTTGTGCGCAGTCCTGATGGTGACTAATAATTTTATCTGTAAGGCATTAAATTCTCTTGTTTACTATTCTAGCTATTAATTTATAATCAGAATTCAGCAGCGAAATTGGACGAAAATTATTTAAATCTTTGTTGCCATTATTTTTTGGCACCAGAACAATTTTACTCTCCTTAAGCTCAGCCGGAATCAGTTTACCCTGAATAACCTCATTTACAATATCCGTGACTTTCGCACCTACTATTGGCCAGTAACGGATGTAAAACTCTGCTGGCAGACCGTCCGGTCCTGGAGATTTTTTTGGTGGTGAGGCGCACAGAGTCTCATACACGTCTTCTTTACTGACAACCTCGAGAAAATTTTCGTTGTCATCTTCTGTCAGCTGTGCGGCTAGGATATCAAAGAATTCTTCTAAGGAAGCATCACTACTTCGATGTACAGAATATAGCTCGCAATAATAGCGCTAAATCTCGTCCATGATACCCTGCTGGGTTCTCAGAATCGTGCCGTGTTTTGTTCGAATTTCATCAATAAAAGTCCTTCTCCCGCTTTTCGTATGCTTCACTAAATGATATAGGGAAGTAGTTTCATCTTCTGACACCGAATTTGCCTTCGATTTTATTTTCAACCCTACCATTTGACTTCTCTTGATATAAAGTAACTTGGCTTTGACTTTTTTGATGTCTGCTATCCGAAGTGAGGAACCTGCTGAGACTTGATCATATAGATCTCTCAAAACGGAATAATAATATTCTATAGGGGATTTCATTTCCCTTACGCTCTGCGCACTGTACTGAATAAGAACCATCCTCAACTTTGGGTTTGCCATTTGAACCCACCAGTCAATAGTAGTGGCATATCTACTGCGAGCACGCGGGCATATTGCAATGTTTCTTTAATCACGTCTTCTAAATCATAATTTACTAACAAGGAAGTGTTCCATTTCCACTGATTCTTGAATCGGCGTTTGTTAGATTTATGCAAGATAAGACACTTGAATGGTCAGAAAAGTGCGTAGGAATGTTGTCTACTTTTGTCACGGAAGTTTCAAGATTTTTGGAAATATATAATCTATCAATCCTGCTATGTGATGTTGCCGTGACATGAGTGAACTCAACAATGGAGGGGTATTTGATTTCCCATATATCCTTTAATTCTAAACCAGTAACTAGTTGTTTTAGTTCACTTGAGAAATTAAAATTAGGTAACTGATCTTTTCGATTTAAAACACAATTAAAATCACCTCCAAGTAATAGCTGTCTTGGAGTTTTCCTTAACAAGTATATCAGGTCATCTTTGAAGAAACGTGCCCTGTCAGCTCGGTGAGAACTTCCTGAAGAGGCGTACAAGTTGATGATAGTCACACCATATGTATTTAGTCCTATTCCGCTTCCGGATTCCTGTCGTTCCACCTCGCTTACTGCAATCCCTTCCCTCACCAAAACAGCTGTTCCAACACTTGTTTCGGGAGACACATTTATGTAACTGACAAAACCGGGAATTACTAAATCCAAAATCAGAACTTCTTGTAACAGGGCAATATCAGTCTCGGATTCGTACAAAAATTCCTTAAGGGCCGATAATTTTAAACCGGTCGTAATTTTATTTATGTTTATAGTGGTGATAGAATAAGATTGCGTCATTGTGCTCCCATTATGTAGTTGTTTTGATGAACTAATTTAGTTCAGCCGTAACAGTTTTCAAAGAAGGCTGAACATGGAATAACACTTCAATTAGTTTATTAGTTACTGTCCCGTTTTTTTTCTACTTCTGATGATTTCTCTTGTACCGCAAGGAGACTGATTTCCTGGTGAACTTTCTGATTTTTCCTCCAGTGATTCGCGTAAAACCGTTTCGGACAGAACATTCTTTGGGCTTGGGTCGCCCCTACCGGATTTTCCCTTCCCTTGGTTACGAGCTACATTCTCCTTTGGTTGCGTCGGGATTTTACTTCGCGGCTTATCTGGAGCAGCAGCAGACGCTTTCGCTATTTCGGTTGCCGGCGCCTGCCCTGAGGTGAAGACCGTGATTTCAGTTTGGCCACCACTTCCTCGTTCTTTATTAATTTCACTTACTTCCTGATCGAGGGAAACAAATGGAGACTGCAGTTTTGCAACCTCTCCCTGAATTTGTTTATTAATAGATAGTTGCTGATCTTGGCAATCGGCTACTGCACTTGTTGTTTCTTGCAAATTAATGCTGATTACACCCCCTTCATTTTATGGTACCGTATGTGTATTATCTCTCTGTTCATCAGTTTCCATTCGCATTTTGCCTTCAGGTTCCTCTGCCTCCTCATCGCACTGTTTTTGCTTGCGAAGTGAGGGAGTGGGACAAGACAGCTCGTCTTTTGAACAACTATCAGTTGTCTCCAGAGGTCGTTTTTTCGGTTGCATTTCAGTTTCACGGGTAGTGGTAACAGAGATTCCCTTTGTTGTTAACGGTGGAAATTGACTGTTATCGTTACGGGAGACATCAGCTTGGCCCACTGCGTTAACATCCTCAACCAGTTGATCCGGGCTATTCTTTAGTAACAGACCATTTAATGTAAGCTTCTGACGCTGTATCAAATTACTTTTAAGAACAACAGTTCGCCGCGGACATTCCTGTCTGAAGTCGCCGGTTTCGTTACATATATGACATGTACCTTCCTGATCTGTATAAACAATTTGTGCCTTATACCCACACACAGTTATGTGAGACGGAATATTCGTCTTAACGTCCATCTCTACACAGCGGACCCCGTTGAAACACTGCGGTTTAAAGCGAGGCGACCATCTTTCATTTGCAATAGATTTAACGTCTCCGTAGTATGAAAGAGCTTCCTCAATCTTATCATTTTCAATTTCAATGGGAAGATTGAAGACACAAACGGCTTTGTAATGAATGTCCGCTCTATAGATGGAAACCTTACTTTTATAACCATTTCTATGCACAAAATCTACTTCATAGCCCCACTTTCGTAACACTTTATCAACAGCCGCAGCACTGATTAACTTACAAAAACACAGTATTTTTCCTGGTCCAGTTGCCAGGTATGAACGGTTTCAGAATTGAGACCAATAACCTGTGTAATCCAGTCATCTATTTCCAGGGATGTCGGCTGAACAGGACGGGACTCCTTGTCAAAAGCAAATACCAGAGTATTCTTCCTGAGGTTTGTAGCCATGGTTAATCCAGCGAAGCAATTTCGGTTAAACAACCGAAATTCCAAGTAGCAGCAGCAAGACCAGAAAGAGCGATCAGACCACAAGGAACAGGTACGAACACGGAGATTGACGGACGGACGGCACTCGGAGAAGCACAAGTACAGCGACGTAAACACTGAAGTGCACCGCAACAGTTACAGCGGCCACTCGCTGGCGCGGCTGAAACGGAACTAGAGTCGGCAACACCGCCGGCACATCGATTATTGTTTCATTTAGGAGTGTTTTCTCACAATGCTACTACCGCTCGCGAACTTCAACACTTAAGATCAGGTAAGTGGAATACTTTTTAATCATCAGCACTACATTTGCTGCCCAGTCCAACGCTAGCACGGTTACACTGTTTGTTCCTCAAATACCGCTCAGAGTTCATTTACTATGGCTTACAATGAAAGTCTTAAATAGCACTGATTGTGACATGGTTCACGATTAAGTATCATTTAGACTGTGAGGTTTCTACATGCTCACATTTTGGGATTGTACTGCTGTCACCTTTACACATTCCACAATAGTTGCTTTGTGAGTTGTATACTGTGGTGTCACCGCCAGACACCACACTTGCTAAAAATAGGTGGTAGCCTTTAAATCGGCCGCGGTCCGTTAGTACATGTCGGACCCGCGTGTCGCCACTATCAGTGATTGCAGACCGAGCGCCGCCACACGGCAGGTCTAATCTAGAGAAATTCCCTAGCACTCGCCCCAGTTGTACATCCGACTTTGCTAGCGATGGTTCACTGTCTACATACGCTCTAAAAATGGTTCAAATGGCTCTGAGCACTATGGGACTCAACTGCTGTGGTCATAAGTACCCTAGAACTTAGAACTACTTAAACCTAACTAACCTAAGGACATCACACACATCCATGCCCGAGGCAGGATTTGAACCTGCGACCGTAGCGGTCGTGCGGTTCCAGACTGTAGCGCCTTTAACCGCTCGGCCACTCCTGCCGGCATACGCTCTCATTTACAGAGACGACAGTTTAGCATAGCCTTCAGCTACGTCATTTGCTACGACCTAGCAAGGCGCCATATTCAGTTACTAACAGATAATATTGTACCGTCAAGAGCGAAGTTCATCATTAATGGATTAAAGTTAAGTATCAAACTAATTACGTCCGCTTTCTGAATTCTAATTCCTTGTCATGTTCCAGACCTCACGTCAGTATAGTTCTTCCCTCTTCACGCCAGCCTGCGTGAGCTAAAACGCATGCATTCCGGCCTCCTCTAGTAACACGGTGTTGGCTCTCCTGCCAACCCAACATATACAGTTTATAATAATAACATAACGCACAGGAAACTTATCTAATGACAATTGGTCACTAATTTCAGCATTTGTACAGTGTATCATTCAGGTATGCTTTACATTTCACACGTAGCGAATTCGTGTTTGACCTTGTGTTTCTCACCTGTGTGGCCATGCTTTACATTAGCGTACTGAGTTTGAGTATTTGGCACCCAGTGTAAGATTCTTATTTGAGGGAAACCGCTGTTGCTCCATGAACAACAAAATTCACATGAGAGAAGCTTATCTTTTTTTTTTCAAAGGAAAAATGATGCCTATAGAATCAGACTGGCCTACAATTATCTCACAAAATTTTCAGACTGTAATATTTTCAGAAACCTGTGCCCTTTTTACTATCATTAGGCATGTGCACAGTCATCGTTACACAATTCATTTAAAACTTGTTAAGTGTTTTAGACTCAATTAGTAGTGCATTTATAACTGAAATTCGGACAAAAGTATTGACTGCAATTTAAGTTTATTCTTTCTCTGCTAAACGCCATCTAGCCACTTTACCTATTCAAAGTCAAAACGTGGTGTTCATCTACAGCACATAGTTGTCTTTCTAAGAAGATACACAAATGCAATAATTATAAAACACGTATGCTAACTAGTTTCTGCATTTCTTAATATATAAATACTTCTTTGCCTTAATGTACTATGTACATTTGAAACTGTTGTGGATTGGCAAGAGAGCCAACCCACTATGAGAGGAAGCGGAAAGGCACGCGTTTTAGCTCACGCAGGCTGGCGTGAGGTCTGGAACAGGACAAGGAAGTTAGACTTTAGCAAAAAAGGACGTAGCTGGTGGAATACTTAACTTTAATCCATAAATGGTGAACATCGCTCTTGACTATACATGAATTACAAGATCAATAGCAACTGATAATGGAGCCTTGCTAGGTCGTAGCAAATGACGTAGCTGAAGGCTATGCTAACTATCGTCTCGGCAAATGAGAGCGTAATTTGTTAGTGAACCATCGCTAGCAAAGTCGGCTGTACAACTGGGCGAGTGCTAGGAAGTCTCTCTAGACCTGCCGTGTGGCGGCGCTCGGTCTGCAATCACTGATAGTGGCAACATGCGGGTCCGACGTATACTACGGACCGCGGCCGATTTAAAGGCTACCACCTAGCAAGTGTGGTGTCTGGCGGTGACACCACAGAAACTATTCATTCTCATTATTTATTGCCATTCCATAGGCAGGTCTCCATCAAGTTTCATAAAAAGTAAGAATCAGCTTTTCTCATACTAATGTAATGGATCCTCTTTACACATTTCTATTGCACTTACCATTTTGCTTCATTTACTATATCGTTCCTACTGTCATAGGAACAAGGCATTATAAAATGTTCGCAAAGTTATACTACAACATGAAGTACATCTTATTACTATGTACAAATATTCATCTAAGAGTAAAAATCTTATAACTATTGTACACATATTTTCAAATGTTGATTTGAACGTAATCACGTATTTTATTAGATTCGGGAAAATCGAGTAACTTACTTCGTGAGGAATATTCACAGTCCTATACGGTCCTGTGTATTTTAACTGCAGCTTCTTGTTTTCATTATTTATGGCCACTTCCTTTTTCCAAGGAATGGAGTAGGTGGTTTATTGATACGTTTTATGTGGTTTCACTTGCATATGATAAATGTGTCCTTTTATTATACAAGGTTTCTCAGTGAATACTGCTAACTACTTATATAGGAAGCTACTGAGTTCGTTCAGTTGATCCTCAGTTAGACACCCAGTCTCAGATATTTTTCTTTGCAATACAGTTTATAATTCTTGGGTGTCAATATTATTCATTAAGTCCTGAGTGGCTACAATTGGGGTTAAACAATAAACTACCTGTTTGTGGTACCCTGACAACATTTGCCATGCCCGTGGTTTCTGTTTTAATCAAATCTAATATCATTTCTTTCCCATGTACCTTCACAAAACGTTTCCTACAGAAGGGTCAATTCTTGCGTCCCCATCTTGCAAAAGCCGGTCCCCAGAGTGCAACTGGATGACGAATTATCCACTACCAGAAACATGCTTTTGAATGCTGTTTCCTATTCTAATTTCTACTGTTGCCTGCCACCTAATGTTCTTGGATTTCACACCAGTAGCAAGAACTATTCGACAGTTCTGAAATGGCAGCGTGGGAGATCTTTCCATCTCACACATTCGTTTTTAAAAATTCAGAGAAATTACATTCACCAGAGCACCTGTGTCAATAACTGAAAAGGTAGGTACTTTCACCGTTCTTCTTGTTTTGTTGAAAACAATGGTCTAGACTTGCTAGTAACTCATCGTATACATAAGTCCTGTCATTTTATCTTCTTAAATTAATGTATCCTAATGTATTGCCCACTACACATTTCTCGATCACAGTCTCAGGGCGCACTGTGGTCCACATTGTTTGTGGTGTTGGTGGTGGGACCGAACTGATGACGTCATCGGTCTCTAGGCTTACACACTACTTAATCTAACTTAAACTAACTTACGCTAAGGACAAAACACACACACCGAAGCCCGAGGGAGGACTCGAACCACCGACGGGTGATGGGGGGAGGGGGGGGGGGGGAGCCGCGCGAACCGTAGCAAAACGTCTGGGACAGCAGGGCTACTGACAATGTTTGTCGAATGGGTCGTAGTTGGTCGGTTACTTTCAATTACCTTCAATTAATGCAACCGATTCTGATATCTCCAGTTCTGAGGATTATTACTATTACTTCTTTGTCCATGGTTAGGATTTTGTTGATTGCTATTTACGTTGTTGCTGGCCATACCAAGAATCTGCCCTTTTATTGCTATTGTTGTTACTCTTATTTTCCTCTTTCTCCTTCTTCTTCTACTTTTTCGTGTTAATATTATTAATATTATTATTATATCTTGAATTATACGTATTCTCATATTTTCTCTTCTTCTTGAACCGTGGCCTGTTATTACCATCCTTCGCATGGTTTTGCCTGAAGTTATTTTGTTGTTGTGATGACCTACCGTAAACATTGCCATTAGTGTTACGGTTGTTATTGTTATCCTGGTTATTATACCGTTCTTTTCTCATGTTACAATTATTCCCATTGCCATGACCATAGGCTTTCGTATCCTCATGGAGTAGATCTATCAGATCTACGACTGACATTAACTGTTCCATGTCAGTCTCTGGGGCATGCAACAATTTTTCCCTCAAGTGCAATGAGCAATTTTGCTTCAGAATCCTTGTAACGTCTCTAGTTGAAATCGCATCATCCCAGTAACAGATTTTGCTTATATTAGGCTGGTGGATAGGTTCGTAGTGCTTTTCCATAAGTTTAATAAACACAACAAATAAACGTAACAGAGTCTTTAGTCATCAATAATATATTGTACTTCACTATTTATAACATTCTCCCAACGCTGCGGTAACTTTTCGGTTCCGTGACTGTAGAAATCATGTAATTTTGAGGCTAATAATTCGTCGAGCCACGTTCAGAGGGCATTTTCATCCGGAAAGGAAGTTCCTTGAAAGTTGTTCAACAGAGAGAGGAAAAGGTGAAAATCTGAGGGCCCGAGATCAGATGAATAAGATGGGTACGGAGTGATTTCCCAATCCAAATACTGCACAGTTTTTCGTTCAGTCTAGCAGAATGCAGGCGGGCGTTGTCGCAGTGTAGCATCACTTCATACAGTCTTTCTGTATTTTGCCGGCCGGTGTGCCCGTGCGGTTCTAGGCGCGTCAGTCTGAAACCGCGAGACCGCTACGGTCGCAGGTTCGAATCCTGCTTCGGGCATGGATGTGGGTGATGTCCTTAGGTTAGTTAGGTTTAAGTAGTTCTAAGTTCTAGGGGACTGATGACCTTAGCTGTTAAGTCCCATAGTGCTCAGAGCCATTTGAACCATTTTTTTTCTGTATTTTGTCTGCAAGGCGTATCGGTTGTTGATAATAAATGCCAGCAGTGATGGTTACACCTCGAGGAAGCAATATGTTGTACACCAAACCGTCGCTGTTCCACCAGATGCGTAACATTATCTTTTGTGGATGCGCGTGGGTCTTTGTACAGAGAGTTGGTGTTTTGTCTGGGTTCAACCATTCCTTTCTTTTCCTTTCGTTAGCACCATTTCTTGTCACCAGTAACGATACAGGATACGAATGGTCGGTGTTGTTAACGAGCTAATTGATGACGAGCAAGTTGAGATGCACATATGACCACCCGCTGATTTCTGTGATTTTGGCTTAGAGCATGCGGTACCCACACACACGATTTTCGAACCCTCCCAGTTGCATGTATATGTTTCACGGTGGTGCAATGAATACAATTCACCACATTTGCAGGATCCCGAGTACACCTACGTGGGTTATTGTGGATTAATGCGTTTAAACATACTTCTTCCAACACTGAAGGTCTTCCTGAACGTGGAGAGTCACTAATGTCAAAATGATCCTCCTTAAAACGAGAAAACCGTTTTTCTTACCGTGCTCTATCCAATGACATTATCCTCATACACGGCGCTAATGTTTCTGTTTGTCTCCGCTGCTCTCACACCTCTATCAAACTCAAACAGAAGAGTTTGACGGAAGCGTAACGATTTCTCCACTTGGCACACTATTTTCTAGCGACCACAGCTCTACTCATCTATCACCAAATGACATAAAGACAAATGTGAACTCAAATTGTGAACTAAAAATAAAAATGGCAATCGATAATAAACCCACAGCAACCGGAATACCAACACGAAAAACAAAAACGCCACGAACTTATGCATCAACCTAATATATTTCTCAAAATAGTGTCCCTAGTCTGCTGGTGTAGTACACACATCAAAAAAAGTTTTGCATCACGTCGGTTCCGAGAGTTCCGGTACCTGCACAGAAAAATGGAAGAGAGATCAACATAAATATCATTTCCGCCATTTTTATTACTCATTAAAACCACACATTGCATGTTGTACCACCATACAGCGAGACCTTCAGAGGTGGTGGTCCGGACTGCTGCACACACCGGTGCTACGAAGTAGCACGTCCTCTTGCATTGACGCATGCCTGTATTCGCCTTGGCATACTAACCACAAGTTCATCAAGGCACTGTTGGTCCACATTATCCCACTCCCCAACGACGATTCGACGTAGATCCCCAAGAGTGGTTGGTGGGTTACGTCGTCCATAAACAGCCCTTTTCAGTCTATCCCAGGCATGTTCGCTACGGTTCATGTCTGGAGAAAATGATGGCCACTCTAGTCGAGCGATGTAGTTATCATGAAGGAAGTCATTCACAAGATGCGCACGATGGGGGTGCGAATTGTCGTCCATAAGACGAGTGCCTCGCCAATATGCTGACGATATTGTTGCACTATCGGTCGGAGGATGGCATTCACGTACCGTACAGCCGTTACGGCGCCTTCCATGACCACCAGCGGCGTACGTCGGCCCCACATAATGCCACCCCAAAACAGCATGGAACGTCCACCTTATTGGACTCGCTGGGCAGTGTGTTAAGGCGTTCAGCCTGACCGGATTGCCGCAAAACACGTCTCCGACGATTGTCTTGTTGAAGGCATGTGCGACACTCATCGGTGAAGAGAACGTGATGTCAATCCTGAGCGGTCCATTCGGCATGTTGTTGAACCCATCTGTACCGCCCTGAATGGTGTCATGGTCGCAAAGATGGACCTCACCATGGACGTCGGGACTGAGATTGCGCATCATGCAGCCTATTGCGCAGAATTTGAGTCGTAACACGACGTCCTGTGACTGCACGAAAAGCATTATTCAACATGGTGGCGTTGCTGTTAGGGTTCCTCCGAGCCATAATTCGTAGGTAGCCGTCATCCACTGCAGTAGTAGCCCTTGGGCGACCTGACCGAGCATGTCATCGACAGTTCCTGTCTCTCTGTATCTCCTCCATGACCGAACAACATCGCTTTGATTCACTCCGAGAGGCCTGGATACTTCCCTTATTGAGAGCTTTTCCTGGTACAAAGTAACAATACGGACGCGATCGAACTGCGATATTGACCGTCTAGGCGTGTTTGAACTACAGACAACACGAGCCATGTACCTCCTTCCTGGTGGAATGACTGGAACTGATCGGCTGTCGGACCCCCTCAGTCTAATAGGCTTTCCTCATGCCTGGTTGTATACATCTTTGGACAGGCTTAGTGACATAGCTAAACAGTCAAAGGGACTGTGTGATACAATATCCACAGCCAACGTCTATCTTCAGGAGTTCTGGGAACAGGGATGATGCAAAACATTTTTTGATGTGTGTATTATGGGCTATACACCTCTTTTCGCAAGCGTTCCTAGTGACACAGAGGCCATTATTTTGCCAGGTAAGCTCTCTCAATCACAATTATCAGTTCTTTCAGATGCCCATAGGGTTCAACTACCCTGGATGTTTGATACGAAAATTAATACGAAAAATTGTACCTGTTGGTGTGTCTGACCATGATTTGGTCAGAACACGACGAATGCTCTTTACAAACACAACCGGGTGGGCTCCTCCTTTCTTATAGGAAATAAAAACCAGAAACTGTTGGTGTTTCAACAGACTTTCTTGTAGTAGTACCGACGATAGTGTGTTCGAATCTTCCGTCAGGCAAAGCAAGTAATGTTTACTTGGGGTATTATGTTTCCTTTCATCGCGATAATATGTGTCATTATGTGCCGAAGCATAAAACTGATTGTTGCCACCGCCTGCTACAGTTGAAATAGCGCTTACGTCCTTACACAGAGCTGATAACTATTGCTGGAGCTTACTCACAAGCGTTTCGACACTAATCTTTCCATTTCGAAATTTCTTTCGTGACAACAGATTTAATCTGGCCTAATTCCGTTTACACTTCGTCATTCAAGTTTAAATTGTTTGGTATAACTTTTGTACATTTTGGACTACAGATTTAAACTCATTTCTCAAAGATTTGTTGACTTGCGCATCCTTTTGATGCAACCAAGTGACGAATCTTTGTTATCCTATTACTTTAGACACTTAAAGATTCTGCAACTCGCCTTTCTTTTGTAGCCAAATAACAAATTGGTCATTTATGTGACTACCCTGCCATGTTAAATATTGTACTGTATTTTGTAATCACTTTTGAGTGTGTTTTAATTCCTTTACATCGGAGTATCATTGAGTAGGAGATCGAGTAAATCTTTGTGTGCAAGTTTCAAACTAGCTAATTCCGTTGTGACTGTTCAAGATTTGAGTTTAGTTTAAGGAACTGAGCACATTGCTCACTCGCGAAACGTTCAAAATTCTCTTTCATGTGCGCTGACTACTCATTAGCCAAGTGCAAAAATTTTACTTTCGCGTGAACAGTTTGCTCATTAGCAATACGTTCAAGACCTCGATCATTTGTTCGCTTGCCAATTATAAAAATATTTGCATTAGCGGCTTGGATAAACCTTTATAAATGGTTCAAATGGCTCTGAGCACTATGGGACTTAACATCTGAGGTCATCAGTCCCCTAGAACTTAGAACTACTTAAACCTAACTAACCTAAGGACATCACACACATCCATGCCCGAGGCAGGATTCGAACCTGCGACGTAGCGGTCACGCGGTTCCAGACTGAAGCGCCTAGAACCGCTCGGCCACTCTAGCCGGCGATAAACCTTTACTCAATTCAGCAAATGGACCTGATAAGGGGAGAAAGTAATTCAACCATTTTCTTTTGCTAAACCGGACCTTCTTCACTATTCATGGCAGAACTTGTACATTATTTTCCATATTCAAGTTCATTTTTCCAATCTTTCACATTACCATTAATTGGGACTGTATGTTCAAATCTACTACTGTTACTGTACAGTGTCAGTTTTATTGCACAAGAATGAATACCTCCTATTAATAACACTATTTTATGAAACCTATATAGTGGCGATCGGTCATGATGCCTTAGTAGCGCCTAATATCCGCCATTTTGTGATACATAACATTAACGAAATTCCTACAAACATCTTCTTAAATTTTTTCACATAATTCAAACAATGTAAAAATGAGGAAGGGCTACGATTTTTGCAATCCTAAGTTCGAGGCACAAAGATTTGCTCAAGAAATGCATTTTCTTGCCTTCGAACCTGCGATCGATAATCGTGGCTATTTCTTGACTTTGGTAGTTTCAATAATTCTCTTCTTTCCTTTTTCTCTCAGTTGGTTTACTTTGTTGGTCTCATTCAGCACTGAACATATAAAAAATAAGACATACACATGACAACACAACACCAAATGCATAAAAATATGTACACTACCTATATTCTTACAAATTCCCTTTTTTTTTCTTTCCTTACTGACAGTCCTCTTGTGATGTCGCGAACGTTACCGTCAACGCCAGCACTTTTAATTTGAGTTTTACTTTCAGCATGTGAGTTAGTGAAGTCTGATCTCAGTTGACACATAAAATACTATTGCGTGCTATTTACTTCATTTACGGCAACTATAAACGTAATAAATGGAGACCAAAAGTTATCTTTCACTTATTCAATGTATTCTGTTTTTAATAAAATTGTCAAATTACTGAAAAGTCTGAAACATTCCTTTACATTTACTTTCAGAATAGCGACGGCCCACAGTTTACTTAGAAACACTTCGTTTGCTTTAATTCTTTGATATTATCGTTATCGGTATGAATCGGAAGTTCGAAAAGGCGATCAGACTTCTAAACAAATGAAGGTGATTGCAGTTTCTATCATATTTAATAAATGAAAGTTAATAGTGACGTGATTGGCAACTCGAATGAAACACTGCACCCCAAACGAAAAGCTTCCTAATTTTATTATCTTAAATTTTGTAATAGTTCTGAAGTTTCATCTTTAAATTAATGGAAAGAAAATTCTAAAGCACAAAATCAGGTTAAAATTAAACTCTTTCAGTTTAATTGCTCAACACAGTCACCTGAAAAATACAGTGCGACAGCTCATGTTAAATCCCATCAGACCAACGAATGCGAAGGAAAATGAAATGTCCGATTTCGCCATTGATTGTTCCTTTGGTAGCAGAGAACTCATAAGGATCTTTGTCCTCTTCCTTATACTTTACCGTGTTCGTAGTACAGTGTTTGTGATGGTCGCTGCTTTTTATACACACGATAAATATTTCACATTAAAACTTTTATTTAACTTCATTTTAATTACAATAATGATAACCTGAATAAAAAGAAGCGGGGAAAGTCTTTAAGTAAGGCTGTGACGTCATATTTTCGTATGCTAAATTTTTGGGAAAATATTTAAAAGTACTGAGAAAAGTAGAATGAGACAGCTCGCACCCCACTCTTCAATTAGGCTTTTAAGAAACAGGGGCATTTGGATGTTTTGGTTCCGATAGAAGCATTTTTCCGCTAATTCAATCATTTTCCTTGCTTCCACAGCGTATGTCGGTCATATGAAAAGAAATTTATAGGTCAGTAAAATTTTTTCATAGCTTGCTTATGTGAAATTGAAATAACGCAAAATTAATTGTACACCTCAAACTGGAGTTTACGATCAGAAAAATTTTGCATGTGTTCAGTATCACAACATAGGGTTCCCAGGACCCTTGGAATGATAATGGAGACACTTTACAGAATATTTCTCCGCGCTACGTCACTTTATGAACTACATTTTTGCTTCACGCCGGCTTTTACGTGCGTATTTTACGTAAACAGGTAAACTTGAACTTCTGTACCTCGGAAATGGGTAAAGATATCAAGTACATTTTCAGTGATTCGAGATCTGCATCTCTGGAATACATCATATAAGTTTCAACCATTTACTGTGCATAGCCTTCGTGGAACCCGTGGCTCGGATTTGGTACCAGAAAACCATGTTTTTCGGTTTTTAGGTTAAGAAATCCCCACGAATTAAATCCATAACCTCTTCAGGGGCACTGTAGATCGCTTCTAGCGCAAAAAGAACCAACCGATTAGCTTCATTTGCCTAAACTGGAGGAAGTGTGTAATATTTAAACTTTGACGCTTACTATAGGTTATTTACAGTAAAACGTACTTCTATTGGGTATACAAATGGTCCTTGGCCCAAGAGTTATCCGAAACACTTGACGCTATCTTTCTATCACCAATAGAACACGAATTACGTGCCACCGAAAAATTCTGTTTTTATGTGCGGTGTTACGTTAGATAGATCTGTCACGTTATGTTGACTGAACCAGAGAGATAGTGATGATTCTCACGAGACAGCGATCCGTAGACTTGTGTGGTTGTGCTGTGAAACTGGTTTAGACTTCCGTGCAGCTCTGAAACAGAACAAATTTTAGATCAGAGTTGTTATTTCCAGAGCTATGTTATCTTAACAGGCATAATGGCACCCACTCTGTCCACGTCGAACATTATTGTGTTAAAGCATTTCAGCATCTCTGAAAATGACAGTGCCACGGAGGAAGGAAAACCTATTTTGTAGCATCAGTCAGGTGGTATATGCCACGGCTACATAACAAACTTTCCTGTTTTCTATAAGAGTACGTTGTAAAGTCTTATTGTTATTAGAACTGCTGATATTTTTAAAAATATCGGAACTCCGATACATCGATAGCTAAAAAATATCATTATCGGCCCTCTCTATATGGGAAAAAGTATTGATATATAGTACATCGACGGAAAAATAACGACGTACCGACCTGTAAGAATATCGGCTGCACATTGTAAATATACTGTCGATTTCAAGGCTGCATATTTAATACGCTACTGCCCATTAAAATTGCTACACCACGAAGGTGACGTGCTACAAACGCGAAATTTAACCGACAGGAAGAAGATGCTGTGATATGCAAATTAGCTTTTCAGAGCATTCACTTAAGGTTGGCGCCTGTGGCGACACCTACAACGTGCTGACAGGAGGAAAGTTTCCAACCGATTTCTCACACAAAAACATCAGTTGATCGACGTTGCCTGGTGAAGCGTTGTTGTGATGCCTCGTGTAAGGAGGAGAAATGCGTACCATCACGTTTCCCACTTTGATAAAGGTCGGATTGTAGCCTGTCGCGATCGCGGTTTATCGTATCGCGACATTGCTGCTCGCGTTGGTCGAGATCCAATGACTGTTAGCAGATTATGGAATCGGAGGGTTCAGGAGGGTAATACGGAACGCTGTGCTGGACCCCAACGGCCTCGTATCACTAGCAGACGAGGTGACAGGCATCTTATCCGCATGGCTGTAACGGATCGTGCTGCCACGTCTCGATCCCTGAGTCAACAGATGGGGACGTTTGCAAGACAACAACCATCTGCACGAACAGTTCGACGACGTTTGCAGCAGCATGGACTATAAGCTCGGAGACCACGGCTGCGGTTACTCTTGACGCTGCATCACAGACAGGAGCGCCTGCGATGGTGTACTGAACGACGAACCTGGGTGCACGAATGGCAAAACGTCATGTTTTCGGATGAATCCAGGTTCTGTTTACAGCATCATGATGGTCGCATCCGTGTTTGGCGACATCGTGGTGAACGCACATTGAAAGCGTTTATTCGTCATCGCCATACTGGCGTATCACCTGGCGTGATGTTATGGGGTGCCATTGAATACACGTCTCGTTCACCTCTTGTTCGCATTGACGGCACTTTGAACAGTGGACGTTACATTTCAGATGTGTAACGACCCGTGGCTCTACCCTTCATTCGATCCCTGCCAAACCCTACATTTCAGCAGGATAACGCACGACCGCATGTTGCAGGTCCTGTATGGGCCTTTCTGGATACAGAAAACGTTCGACTGCTGCCCTCGCCAACACATTCTCCAGATTTCTCACCAATTGAAAACGTCTGGTCAATGGTGGTCGAGCAACTGCCCCGTCACAATACGCCAGTCACTACTCTTGATGAACTGTGGTATCGTGTTAAAGCTGCATGGGCAGCTGTACCTGTACACGCCATCCAAGGTCTATTTGACTCAATGCCCAGGCGTATCAACGCCGTCATTACGGCCAGAAGTGGTTGTTATGGGTACTGATTTCTCAGGATCTATGCATCCAAATAGCGTGAAAAAGTAATCACATGTCAGTTCTAGTATAATATATTTGTCCAATGAAAACCCGTTTATCATCCGCATTTTTCTTGGTGTAGCAATTTTAATGGTCAGTAGTGTATTATGTATTAGATATGCTGTATATCAACAAACTAGCAGTCTGCTTATCCCGCTTAGAGCATGAATTGAAACGAAAACGATGCACTTTCATACTTGGCGATAACCAGTTTGCTTACGGTGGTAACTGCATGTAAGTGGTACAATAACACATGTCCGATGTGTCCATCGTTCGACTTCGTCACATATCGGATTTGTCTGGAACACTTCATGTCGGCTTATTTGCTGTCTCATTTTTGCAAATGCCAGCGACCTAACAGTAGCAGTGTAAAACTCGCGTGGTGAAGCTAAACGTTGCGTTTTCTGACGGTAGAGCCGAGCGCCGATTACGTCACCATTTCTCCTCACACGTCTCCGCTCACGACAAAGACCAGTCTCGTTCAAATGATTGAAATCGCTCTGAGCACTATGGGACTTAACATCCATGGTCATCAGTCTCCTAGAACTTAGAACTACTTAAACCTATCTAACCTAAGGACAACACCCAACACCCAGTCATCACGAGGCAGAGAAAATCCCTGACCCCGCCGGGAATCGAACCCGGGAAACCAGCGCGTGGGAAGCGAGAACGCTACCGCACGACCACGAGCTGCGGACACCAGTCTCGTCATTTAGATTTTTGTTCATCACCTTCAGCAACTGTTTATGAAGAACGCCGATGCGAAGAAACGGCACACTAGTGTACTATTTCTTCAGATCGGAGATTTTCTTATTCCATTCTCACCGCCGCTCCCCAGTGCAATTTGACTTCTTTGTGCCACCTATACCTGCTTCACACAGTCAAAGAGAAACACTGGACGTGACGAAAGCTCAAAAATTATGTTCTTCTACAATTTCAAAAGAACAATTTCAAATATTTATAGACAATTGCGAAAAATATAATATAAAATAAAAACATCGGCACTCGATATTGCCGTTTCGATAGAGATATATGGATGAAAAATATATCGTCGATATATTTATTTGTAAAATATATCCATATACCTGTGTCTACCAACAGCTCTAACTGTCACACCCGTCGAGCCGCCTACGCACTACACCAGTATTCGAGAGGAGCTTGGTTCAAACCGCAGAACGGCAATTTAGATTTAGATTTTCCGAGTTTTCAAAGTAATGGTTCAACTGGCCCTGTGCACTATGGGACTTAACTTCTGAGGTCATCAGTCCCCTAGAACTTAGAACTACTTAAACCTAACTAACCTAAGGACATCACACACATCCATGCCCGAGTCAGGATTCGAACCTGCGACCGTAGCGGTCGCGCGGTTCCAGACTCAAGCGGCTAGAGCCGCTCGGCCACAACGGCCGGCGAAGTAGCTTACAAAATACTCGTTGGATCAATACTTCAGAATTGCTGGTCAGTACGGACTTCAAAAATGGTGCAAATGGCTCTGAGCACGTAAGTAACGGGATGGTTTCTTTGGGAAGAACATGTAAGAATTTCTCTCCAATTCCTGTCCTTTCCGAAGCTCAGTTGAATATCTGATGACCTTGTCATCGCTGGGGCATTAAACTCTACTTTTTCCCGCCTTCCTGAAGCAGATACCACATTGTCGTTGTCTGTGTTACGGTCAACTATGTATTTCAAGGTAAACGGTGCAGCAGAGGTAACAAGAAGAGGAGGGCATATGTAAATGAATTGCCGCGCGGGATTAGCTGAGCGGTCAGGGGCGCTGGAGTCATGGACTATGCGGCTGGTCCCGGCGGAGGTTCGAGTCCTCCATCGGGCATGTGTGTGTGTGTGTGTGTGTGTGTTTGTGTTGAGCATCATTTAGGTGAAGTAGTGTGTAAGCTTAGGGACTGATGACCTTAGCAGTAAAGTCCCATAAGATTTCACACACTTTCTTTTTGTGTAAATGCATTATTGGCTGGGATATCCCAAGCGGTGGGTTCAGTCACCTATCAGAAAGAGCGATCTAACTGCGAGCACAAAGAATCCTTACCTTGTGTAGCTGTATACGAGAGGTGTGTCGCAGGTTTGTTTGTGGAGTGTGGGTGAATGCAATGGATGCATTTACAATTTGGTGTTATGTTTGTGTTGCTTATTTACTATTTATTTATTTGTTCCATTGTAGCGTGGTAGCATAATTTAAACACAGTCTTTATTGATTATTACACAGATTCTTACACATATAGGGTATATCAAAAAGAATCATCCGATTTTTTTAAAAATCATAACCATTATGATATTTGAGATACGTGCGTGAATAACGGATTGTTGGAAAGAGCAAGCTCTCGAGTTTTACATGGTTCCCGCTAGGTAGCAGCAGTGTGCGCCCACATCAGTTCTAGTAAAAATGGTGTCGGGACAAGAGAAAGCGTTTCGTGATCTACGTTTTGCGCATTGCGGGTCAGTAATAATTGTGTAGCGTGACTTTCGTACTAGGTATGGTGTGGATCCTCCTATAGCACAGAGCATTAGACAATGGCACGAACAATTCCGAGAAACAGGTTGTTTGTGAAAAGACAAATCGCCGGACCGTCTCCGAGTGTCTGACACAGACGTCGGAAGCATTCTCCGTAGATTCACAAGGAGTCCGCTGAAATCCGTTCGCCGTGCAGCTCGACAGCTCAATATACACCCGATGTCCGTCTGGCGTGTGTTGGGACGACGTTTACTCAAGAAACCATGAAAAATTCAGCTACTGCAAGCTCTTCGTGAAGATGACAAACAACAACGTGTGGAGTTCTGCAATTTCGTTCTTGGTAAGGTGGAGGATGAAAGTTTTCTTCCACGCTTAGTGTTTAGTGACAAGGCAACATTCCATTTAAATGAAAAGGTGAACCGACATAATGTGAGAATGTGAGTACGGAACAACGACACGATGGTGTACAACGTGAGGGAGACTCTCCAAAATTTAATGTGTTTTGTGCAGTTTCACAGTAGAAGGTGTATGGTCAATTTTTCTTTGCCTAGTACACTGATACAGAGAGCACATATCGCGATATGCTTGAGAACTTTCTTTTCCCACCGTTGAGGTCTGAATCAAACGACTTCATTTACCAACAGGATGGGGCACCGGGAGTTTTTAAACCAAAGGATTACTGGACGATGGATCTGTCGCAATGGACCAAATGATTCAGCCTTATATTACTGGCCTCCAGTATCACAGGACCTGATTGTATGTGATTATTTCTCGTGGTGCTTTATAAAAGGCTCTTTCTATGCCTCCGTTACCAACAACAATGAATGAACTCAGACATCGCATAAGAGCAGGTGTGGAAGCTGTAGCTCAAGACATGCTTGCTGCATTGTGGCAATAGTTTGAGTGCCGCATTGACATATGCTATTCATCTCAAGGGGGGCATGCTGAACACTTATGAAAAGGCACGGAAAAAAAACTTTTTGAGTTTCCCATTCATCTAAAAATAAAATTCAATGTATATGTTTATTGGTTTGAGAAATATAGACATGCCAAATCGAATGATTATTTTTGATACGTACTGTATTATGCAATATACATTGTCACCTCAATACAATACTACCTTCCCTCACAGTGACTATTTCTACTGTTAATAATAATAAAAATAATAATAATAACAATTAGAGAAAAACTTATTTCTAATACAAATAAAAACTGTTTGATGATGACGCTAGCTTGGTAGTAAAGTATGTGTTGTGCAACATTGGTTATGTTTCAAATAGTGCAGTTCATGACATAAGTTCATGGCTTGTAGAAAACAAACTAACGCATATCACAGTAAGACTCAATTTTTATAATTTCTAACACACAATTCAACAAAACCAGATGTTTTAATTCCACAGAATGGGCATATGATTGGTGACACTGAACAGTTGAAATTTATAGATGTTCAGATATATAGTAAACTGTCGTGGAAAGCCCACGTTCAGATTCTTGTTTAAAGATTTAATACTGCCATTTTTACTATTCGAACGGTATATGAAGTAAGTGTTTATTCGACACGAAAATTAGTCTAGTTTGCTTATTTTCATTAGCTTATGTCGTATGGTATTGTATTTTGGGGTAACTCTCCCCATTCTCAAAAGATATTTTTGGCTCGGAAATGGGCAGTTCGGGCAATAAGTGGTGTAAGTTCGCAAACCTCTTGTCGACCCCTGTTCACTAGTCTGGGTATTCTGGCATTGGCCTCTCAATATGTACATTCTTTACTGTCGTTTCTTGTTAACAATATCGGCTTATTTGCCAGATTTAGCTGCTTTCACTCAGCTAATACTACGCAGAAATCCAATCTGCATTTGCATCGCACCTCCTCAACTCTTGTGCAGAAAGGTGTGCAGTATACTGCAGCAGCCATTTTCAGTAAGCTACCACAACAATTCAAAAATCCTAGCAATAATCCACGCGTTTTCAAATCGAAACTGAAGAGTTTCCTCATGGGTCACTACTTCTATTCTGCTGAGGAGCTCCTTGAAAAATTGACCTGATTCCTATGTTATATTGTTGATTGCGTTTATCTAAACTTATGGCTTGAATTTTTTGGGTTCATAAATATTTTATTTTATTTGTTATTACTTTTATGTTGCAATTTCATGTTCTCCCACGTCCCATAGCCTTGGAGATTTGCTCTTCAATATGGTCCTACGGAACTAGATGTGTAAATAAAACATAAAATATCCGTCGAGAGACACCGGATAGGCGTGCGTTAGCGACCACGGTTTCGGTAGCGGTAGTGTGTCTTTCGTTAACGTACATCACTGAATGTTCTCCTTCCTTCCGACATCGTCTAAAAACCGGAGAACAATTTTATGATTCAAAGTGAACTCTTGGTTTAGTGTATGTAAGTCGCGATGACAACGTATTGCCTTAAAATTTCACCATATCGCTTCTGTACACGTTTTTTTCTTTTGACTGAGGAATGACTGGAAACGGGAGACTGATGCCACTGGAAAGGATAGTGTCACAAGAAATCTAAACCAGAATCACTGGAGCAGAACTGAGGTTCCAATTAGAGACTAGCGCTTTATCATCTCGTCACGCCGGTCGGAGCTTTGATATTTCGGTGGCTTCGCGACAAGAAAGGAACAGCAACCGTTCCTAGAGCTTTTAACAAGGCGAAGCCTCAGGAGGAAGTACAGCTTCGCTCTCAGTGGCCCGAGATGGATTAAATGACTGCGTAGCAAAGTTTCAGTCGAAAATAAACGGCGAGTGCTGTAACAAGAAGATGACGGAGTCTGCCCCGCTGACGTAGGAACTCAGTGCCGGGACGGCCTTCACCATCGAGTCAAATGGTTCAAATGGCTCTGAGCACTATGGGACTTAACATCTATGGTCATCAGTCCCCTAGAACTTAGAACTACTTAAACCTAACTAACCTAAGGATAGCACACAACACCCAGCCATCACGAGGCAGAGAAAATCCCTGACCCCGCCGGGAATCGAACCCGGGAACCCGGGCATGGGAAGCGAGGACGCTACCGCACGTCACCATCGAGTCAAGTCGTGTCGTAATCGCTTTACTTTGTTCAGTTACATTAGATTTTAAAACGACTCTAGCGAGGTCAGCTCGAATGACGTGGGTACGTGGGAGATGGCCAACACTACTTCTTCTGTCCGAAACTACACCAGACATGATAAATTAGTTATGCAGTTGTGTTAACTCTAGAGAGTTTCTAATGTAAGAGAGAGCTGTGTCACTACACAAAAAACATAAAAAAGGGAAAATAACGGACTAGTTTCCCTGTTACCATCATTGTTAAATTATTACAGGATAATTACAGTCATGCTAATGCGTTCGTTAAATTGATGGCCATGCTGTACCAAAATCCAGTTTGGTTTCAGAACTATGGAACTGTATGGTTTGTTATTGTACGAGCCATATTTTTTAAGTAAGTACCGTTTTGAAATTTAAAAAAGACGTGCTAAGATATCTCAATAATTTTATTTTTACATGAAAGCCTGTACCTTGATCTACGCACTGATTCTGATTCTGATTCTTCCTTGTTTACGTTGTGTACTGAGTGTTTAAGATGCCTCCGATAATCGTGAGTCCCGTCGACTGTGAAGTACGGGCTGTTATAAGATTTCTTAGTGCTAAAGGTCATCGTGAGATCTGTGCAGTTTAGGGAGAACAGATTATGAGTGATGGAATGGTGCAGGAAGTGGACAATAAGGTGAGAGAAAACAGACGCTTTACGATTTCCTCCTTGCGGGATGAATTTTTAAATGTTTCTCGTAGTGTTTTGTATGGCATTGTGATCGAGCACTTGAATTACCGAAAATTGTGCGCGCGTTGGGTACAGAAAATGTAGACGGATGTGCACAAAACCAAACGTTTAGACAGTGCATTGACTTTCCTTGAGCGGTACCACAACAACGGTGATGATTTAGCCAATTTCTTACGGGCGATGAAACATGGGTGGCCTACGTCACACCAGAATCAAAGCAACAGTACATGGAAGTTGAGCAAGGGCATCGTTTTCCTGCAAGACAATTCCCGTCCGCATGTGGTGAATCAGACCAAAGATATCATCACATCTTTTCGACGGGAAACTCTAGATCATCCTCTGTACAGCCCCGATCTTGGGCCCACTGACTACCATCTGTTCCTGCAGTTGAAGAAACACCTGGGCGGTCATCGTCTTCAAGACAATCACGAAGTCAAAACAGTGGTGATGCAGTGGTTAACAAGTCAGGCGGCAGACTTCTATGAGGAAGGTATTCAAAAACTGGTACAACGTTATGACAAGTGCCTCAGTATTGACGGAAATTATGTAGAGAAGTAGATTAAGGTAAAGGCTTTCATGTAAAAATAAAATTATTGAGGTATCTTACCACGTCTTTTCTTAATTTCAAAACGGTACTTACTTAAAAAAGACGCCTCGTTGATGTAAGGACAGATTGGATAACATAGTTGGATCTTTGATCTCTATGAAGATAAAATGAATTCAGTTAAGGGAGACGACAATTTAATTGTAATAGGGGACTGGTATTCAATAGTAGGAAAAGGAAGTGAAGGAAAAGTAGGTGAATATGGGTTGGGGCAAGGGAATGAAAGAGGAACTCGCCTGGTAGAGTTTTGCACAGAGCATAATTTAATCACCGCTAACACTTGGTTTAAGAATCATAAAAGAAGGTATACGTGGAAGAGACCCGGAGACACTGGAAGGCTCCAGATTGATTATACACTCCTGGAAATTGAAATAAGAACACCGTGAATTCATTGTCCCAGGAAGGGTAAACTTTATTGACACATTCCTGGGGTCAGATACATCACATGATCACACTGACAGAACCACAGGCACATAGACACAGGCAACAGAGCATGCACAATGTCGGCACTAGTACAGTGTATATCCACCTTTCGCAGCAATGCAGGCTGCTATTCTCCCATGGAGACGATCGTAGAGATGCTGGATGTAGTCCTGTGGAACGGCTTGCCATGCCATTTCCACCTGGCGCCTCAGTTGGACCAGCGTTCGTGCTGGACGTGCAGACCGCGTGAGACGACGCTTCATCCAGTCCCAAACATGCTCAATGGGGGACAGATCCGGAGATCTTGCTGGCCAGGGTAGTTGACTTACACCTTCTAGAGCACGTTGGGTGGCACGGGATACATGCGGACGTGCATTGTCCTGTTGGAACAGCAAGTTCCCTTGCCGGTCTAGGAATGGTAGAACGATGGGTTCGATGACGGTTTGGATGTACCGTGCACTATTCAGTGTCCCCTCGACGATCACCAGTGGTGTACGGCCAGTGCAGGAGATCGCTCCCCACACCATGATGCCGGGTGTTGGCCCTGTGTGCCTCGGTCGTATGCAGTCCTGATTGTGGCGCTCACCTGCACGGCGCCAAACACGCATACGACTATCATTGGCACCAAGGCAGAAGCGACTCTCATCGCTGAAGACGACACGTCTCCATTCGTCCCTCCATTCACGCCTGTCGCGACACCACTGGAGGCGGGCTGCACGATGTTGGGGCGTGAGCGGAAGACGGCCTAACGGTGTGCGGGACCGTAGCCCAGCTTCATGGAGACGGTTGCGAATGGTCCTCGCCGATACCCCAGGAGCAACAGTGTCCCTAATTTGCTGGGAAGTGGCGGTGCGGTCCCCTACGGCACTGCGTAGGATCCTACGGTCTTGGCGTGCATCCGTCCCAGGTCGACGGGCACGTGCACCTTCCGCCGACCACTGGCGACAACATCGATGTACTGTGGAGACCTCACGCCCCACGTGTTGAGCAATTCGGCGGTACGTCCACCCGGCCTCCCGCATGCCCACTATACGCCCTCGCTCAAAGTCCGTCAACTGCACATACGGTTCACGTCCACACTGTCGCGGCATGCTACCAGTGTTAAAGACTGCGATGGAGCTCCGTATGCCACGGCAAACTGGCTGACACTGACGGCGGCGGCGCACAAATGCTGCGCAGCTAGCGCCATTCGACGGCCAACACCGCGGTTCCTGGTGTGTCCGCTGTGCCGTGCGTGTGATCATTGCTTGTACAGCCCTCTCGCAGTGTCCGGAGCAAGTATGGTGGGTCTGACACACTGGTGTCAATGTGTTCTTTTTTCCATTTCCAGGAGTGTAGAATGGTTAGACAGAGATTTCGGATTTAGATTGTATATTGTAAGACATTTTCAGGGGAGATGTGGACCCTGACCACAATTTATTGATGAGTTCTTCTCGAGTTATCAGCCGAGTGGTGGCGTCGTCTTGTCGCAACGTTTCAATGAGCTTCGTACCCATCATCTTCAGAAGATGATGGATGCGAAACTCATTGAAACGTTGCGACAAGACGACGCCACCACTCGGCTGATAACCAGAGAAGAATTCATCAGCGGAATACGCCGAGAAAGACTGCAATCCCACACAATTTTTTTGTAATGAACTGTAGATTAAAGCTGAAGTTATTGGAAAAAGGTAAGAAATCAAGTAGAAGGGACCTGATAAGTTGAAAGAACCAGAGGCTGTTGAGAGCTTTAGAGGAAGCATTGGGTAACGGTTGCCTAGAACAGAGGGGAAAGGAATACAGTACAAGACGAATAGATATTTTTAAGAGATGAAATAGTGAAGGCAGGAGATGATTCGACAGTAAAAGGACAAGGCCTCACGGAAGTCCTTGGATAACACAAAAGATACTGAATCTAAATGATGAAAGGATAAAATATAAAAATGCAGCAATAACAATTGAGATTGACAGGAAGTGCAAAATTGCGAAAGAGGAATGACTAGAGGACAAATGTAAGGATTTAGAAGCTTATGTAACTAGGGGAAACATAGACACTGTTCCGGTGTAATGGCGAGCGCCGGCACGAAGACGAAGACAGCAAAAGCAGAGAAGGCGGTGAGACGACGTCGGCCAATAGCACGCTGACTAGGACTGCGCCACGACAAGAGCGGTCTCTACAAGAAGAGAATACAAGCGCCGCCCCTGCCTGCCTCGACCGCACAGTGTTAGCACAGCACTAGATGGACGGTATTTGCACCGGGTTAGAGCCGCCCCAGCAGACGACTCTACGATAGCAGTTAGTAGTGATCCACAAACTGTGTGACAAAATTACATTAACACTGTATACAGCAAAGAACTCTGATTTGTACTGCATGTTGCCCATCGCTTGCGACACGTTCTGATAAATACAAGTATCGTCAAACTTCTTAATTGTAAATAAAAACTATTAATTTGATTTGCTTGAATTGTTGTATAGCTATCTGAGGAAGCACCATCCTTGAGGCACTCTATACGTGAAGAGTGGACAGAATCCCACAGATACTAGATACAGGAAAATTAAAGAGACTTTTGTGGAATAAACAAATAGCTGTATGAATATCAAGTGCTTAGACGGGAAACCAGTTCTAAGAAAAGAGAGGAAAGCTGAAAGATGGAAGGAGTATGTAGGGGGTCTATACAAGGGAGATGAACTAGAAAGCAATATAATAGATAGGGAAGTGGACATAGATAAAGCTGAGATGGGAGATATGACACTGCTCTGAAAGACCTACGGTACGTCGCAACAAGGCCCAGGGAGTAGATGACATTCCATCAGAACTACTGATAGCCGCGCGTGCAGCCGCGCGGACTTGGGTGCCTTGCCACGGTTCGCGCGGCTCTGCCCGTCGGAGGTTCGAGTACTCCCTCGGGCATGGGTGTGTGTGTTGTCCATAGCGTAAGTTAGATTAAGTAGTGTGTAAGCCTACGGAACGATGACCTCAGCAGTTTGGTCCCAAAGGAACTTACCACAAACCAAAATCAATCAACTACTGACAGCGTTGGGAGAGCCAGCCATAACAAAACCCTTCCGTCTGGTGTGCAAGATGTATGAGACAGACGAAATACCTTCAGACTTCAAGAATAATATAGTAATTACAATTACAAAGACGGCAGTTGCTCACGGGTGTGAAAATTATCGAACTATCAATTTAATAAGTCGTGGTTGCAAAATACTAACGCGAATTCTTTACAGGAGAATGGAAAAACTGGTAGAAGTAGACGTCGGGAAAGATCAGTTTGGATTCCGAGAAATGTTGGAATACGCAAGGCAATACTGACTATACGACTTATCTTAGGAGATAGCTTAAGGAAAGGTTAACCTATAATTATAACATTTGTAGACTTGGAGAAAACTTTTGGCGGTGTTGACTGGAATATTCTCTTGGAAATTATAAAGGTAGCATGGAAGAAATACAGGGAGCGAAAGGATGTTTACAACTTATACAGAAACCAGACGATAGTTATAAGAATCGAGGGGCATGAAAGGGTGGTAGTGGTTGCAAATGGAGTGTGACAGGGTTGTATCAAATCCCCTGCGCTATTCAATGTGTACACTGAACAAGGAAACAAAAATAAATGTGGAGCAGGAATCAAAGTTCATGGAGAAGAAATAAAAACTTTTAGGTTTGCCGATGACACTGTAATTCCGTCAGATACAGCAGAGGACTTGGAAAAGTAGTTCAACGGAATGGACAGTCTCTTGAAAGGAGGACATAAGATGATCATCAACAAAAGCAAAACGATAATGGGATATAGTCGAATTAAATCCGGTGATGCGGAGGGAATTACATTAAGGAACGAGGCAGTTAAAGTAGTGGATGGGTTTTGCTATTTGGGCAGCAAAATAACTGATGATGGCCGAAGCAGAGAGGATATATAATGTGGACTGGCATCGACAAGAAAAGCATTTCTGAAGAAGAGAAATTTGTTAATATCGAATATAGATTTAAATGTTAAAAAGTCTTTTATGGAGCTATTTGTCTACTGTGTATGGAAGTGAAACCAGGGCGATAAACAGTTGAGATAAAAAGAGTACAGAAGCTTTCGAAATGTGCCGCCACAGAACAACGCTGAAGATTAGATGCATCGATCACGTAACTAATGAGGAAGTACCGAATAGAACTGCGGAGACAAGAAATTTGTGGCACAACTTGACCAAAAAGCGATTGGTTGACAGGACACATTCTGAGACATCATGCGAAAACAAATTTAGTACTGAAGGGAAGGATGGGCGGTAAAAATCGTAGAGCAAGAACAAGAGACGAATGCAGTAAACCGGTTGAAAAGGACGTAGGTTGCAATGGTTATTTGGAGAAGAAGAGGCTCGTACAGGATAGAGTAGCATAGACAGCTGTATGAAACCAGCCTTCGGACTGAAGACTACAACAATATCAGATTTATATGTTCGGCATAGCGTTTTTAAACATTCTCTAACGACGTCTTTGGAATATGCGCTGACGTCACTTACAAGGAGACCACACAACAGCCGGGTTTTTGTAAATTTTTATATTTATGGTGCGTGAAGTTCAGTACTCAGATATCAATTTCTCAAAGCAGCTTGATGGAAGTGTTAAAAATTCTCGAAAAAATCTACTTTGAATTTCTCACTAAAGCTGTCCCGAAGTTTGGGGGGCCGCGGGTTCTTAGGTAGAATTCCCGCCTGCCATGTGCGTGGCCCAGGTTCGACTCCCAGCGGATCAATTTTTGATCGAAGATGCATCTTGTACGAAAATTTCCGTGAAGCATACATGAAAAATTAAGAGTAAAGACTCGGTAGCGCTTGAGACTGGTAATTGCTGGATCACTGGCTCGAATTTTGTTTCAGTCATAGTTGGTTTCCATTCAGTTCGAATACCTATGTCACGTAAACAAAAAAATCATCAAATATACACTAATTGTCATTTACGATGAAAACGCATGTCGTGTTGTTTCTGATTCTACAGAATGTCCTAAGTTAAAGCTTCAGTTTCAAACCGCTGTAGAAAGAGAACCACTGTTCAAAATGACGTCAAATTTTAACAGCGTATTATTGACGCAGGGTAAAACGTCATGGAACAAAACATTTTAATGAAATTTTAGGGATAGATGGGGCTGTAAGTCTCTTATGTAAATGAGATCGGCTACAAATGACAGATGAATTGCAGTAGGAGGGCTATGGTTTGAGTTGCACATTATATCGGTAGTGTTCGATGTGCACGACTGTACAAGTTCTGCAGTCAATAGTTGTGGCACTGTTAGTTAGGTAAGCCCATCCACCACGGCAAAATGACGCCACATCGGGTGGGAAAAATCAGTTTTTAGTCGCCCCGAGATCAAACACCGCGTAAAAAGCAAAATGATATCGTTTTATGTCGTGAGACTGGCGCAAGACATGTTCAACATGCTGTCCACCGTTTTCTGCCACAAGGTGAAATCGAGAAACAGCATATTCCAGAACATATTGGAGTGTCTCGGGTGTCACGATCAGAATGTGTTGCACAATTTGTGCCTTCAGTTCAGCTACGTTAGTAACTGGATCACTGAACGCAACGTCTTTCATATAACTCCACAGCCAGAAGTCACACGGATTAAGACCAGGTGATCTGGACGACCAGACTGTAGGAAAACGACGGCTGATAATTCTAGCATTTCCGAAATGCCCCTACGGCAGCCGCTTCACTGCGCGGTGGAACGTCATCTTGCATAAAAATCCATGACGTTGAAAGGTTGGAATGACCTCGTTGCTCAAAAGACTCTCATAGTCATTGACGGTACAAACAACAGGACCCGCAGGACTCAACTCCTCGAAAAAAAGGCCCTACGATAAACGATGCGGTCATCCTCCACCACACAGAATGAAGTGATACCGTCTGATATGCGTGTCGATTTTCCGTTGCCCATATTCTGCAATGCTTCCACGTGAGCAAGAAACTCCATAGCGACCGTTTGTCCTGGCAGGTGCGCGAGAAGCAACTCCTGAACATAAGTGATTTATATGGATAGCAATGCAGAATGTTTTGTATGATTTTATGTACGGTGGCCGCAGGCACGTCCAATATCAAGGCAATTCCTCGTGCACTGAATGTTTCTACACTACCGCTAAAACCCTCTTGCACTGCTGTGGCCACATCATTGACAGGCGTCAGATCCACTGCTTTCTCCCTCTGCCATACTGCATTTCAAAAGAAACTGTCTTTTCGAATTTTGTGGTCATTTTCTCCAGAGTGTTACCAGACATCGGACAAGTGCCTTTTTTTATACTCTTGAATGTTCGGAACTTCTGCACGGCTACAGGCGCACGTCATCGTTCTGTAAAAGAGCTTTACCAGGAGCGAGCAATCCTTCATACAAGCAGTCATGTTGAGCGTCTCGGGCGCAAACTGAGGGAAAAACATGTGTCTCGTGTCTGTCGATGTGCATACTGATGCTTACAGTGCCATCTACTGATCAAAGATTCGGCACTTCCCCTTGCGTTTCTATAGCGTTTTGAAACTGAAACTTCAGTTATGGACACCCTATATATCTTTCACGAAATTTCGGTTTACATTGAAAATATAAGTTCTTAATTACTGGTCGTTTACAAAACACTGTTAATAAAGATTGTTTAAATTAAGAAAACATTACAAATAATTTTTTTTCATATTTATATATGTTATACTTCACGGAAAGCTCATATAACATGCACCTTTGTTTAAAAATTAGCATAGGAAGGGAATCGAAACCGGACCCCTGACCTGACGCGCATCGTTCTACCAGAGATTCAAGAGACCCAATGAGAAACTTTCCTAGCGCTATTGAACGAAGAACACACGAAACTCTTCAAAGTCTATTTTCTACAGACCTTCAGAGGGATGTGTCTAACTGATTTGGGATATTATTTTTTTATTAATATTTGCTTTCTGAACTTCACGTGCCATAAATTAAAAAAGTTACGAAATTGCGATTGCCGTAGGACCTTCTTGTTAGACGTTTCCCAATACAGCAGGTTGTTTTCCTGTGCGAAGTAACTCGTTTACACGTTTATGAGCATTTTCACTCCGTTCTTTTTTATCTCATCGTTTGGCAATGGCCAAATAAAATGCGTGTTTAATGTTAACAGAAATTTTTGAATATAATGACAGTAATAGCTGACGTTTTTATTGCACGCTATGTACTAGAGAATTTTTTGTAGTATACAGGGTGGTCCATTGATCGTGACCGCGCCGAATACCTCACGAAATAAGCGTCAAGCGCAAAAACGACATAGAACTAAACTTGTCTAGCTTGAAGGGGAAACCAGATGGCGCTATTGTTGGCCCGCTAGATGGCGCTGCCATAGGTCAAACGAATATCAACTGGTTTTTTTTAATAGGAACCCCCCTTTTTTATTACATATTCGTGTAGTACGTAAAGAAATATGAATGTTTTAGTTGGACCACTTTTTTCGCTTTGTGATAGATGGCGCTGTAATAGTCACAAACATATGGCTCACAATTTTAGATGCACAGTTGGTAACAAGTAGGTTTTTTAAATTAAACTACAGACCGTAGGTACGTTTGAACATTTTATTTCCGTTGTTCCAATGCGATACATGTACCTTTGTGAACTTATCATTTCTGAGAACGCATGCTGTTACAGCGTGATTACCTGTAAATACCACATTAATGCAATAAATGCTCAAAATGATGTCCGTCAACCTCAATGCATTTGGCAATACGTGTAGCGACATTCCTCTCAACAGCGAGTAGTTCGCCTTCCGTAATGTTCGTACATGCATTGACAATGCGCTGACGCATGTTGTCAAGCGTTGCCGGTGGGTCATGATAGCAAATATCCTTCAACTTTCCCCACAGAAAGAATTCCGGGGACGTCAGATCCGATGAACGTGCGGCCACGGTATGGTGCTTCGACGACCAATCCACCTATCATGAAATATGCTATTCAATACCGCTTCAACCGCACGCGAGCTATGTGCCGGACATCCATCATGTTGGAAGTACATCGCCATTCTGTCATGCAGTGAAACATCTTGTAGTAACATCGGTAGAACATTACGTAGGAAATCAGCATACATTGCAGCATTTAGATTGCCATCGATAAAATGGGGGCCAATTATCCTTCCTCCCATAGTGGCGAACGATACATTAACCCGCCAAGGTCGCTGATGTTCCACTTGTCGCAGCCATCGTGGATTTTCCGTTGCCCAATAGTGCATATTATGCCGGTTTACGTTACCGCTGTTGGTGAATGACGCTTCGTCGCTAAATAGAACGCGTGCAAAAAATCTGTCATCATCCCGTAATTGCTCTTGTGCCCAGTGGCAGAACTGTACACGACGTTCAAAGTCGTCGCCATGCAATTCCTGGTGCGTAGAAATATAGTACAACGTTTCCGAGATTCCCAATTCTCGCGCAATTTGTCTGCTACTGATGTGCGGATTAGCCGCGACAGCAGCTAAAACACCTACTTGGGCATCATCATTTGTTGCAGGTCGTGGTTGACGTTTCACATGTGGCTGAACACTTCCTGTTTCCTTAAATAACGTAACTATCCGGCGAACGGTCCGGACACTTGGATGATGTCGTCCAGGATACCGAGCAGCATACATAGCGGTCTATTTTAACACGGGTATTGTATCACAAAACAAATACCGTCCGCACTGGCGGAATGTTACATGATACCACGTACTTATACGTTTGTGACTATTACAGCGCCATCTATCACAAAACGAAAAAAGTGGTCTAACTAAAGCTTCATATTTCTGTACGTACTATACGAATACGTAATAAAAATGGGGGTTCCTATTTACAAAAACGCAGTTGATATCCGTTTGACCTATGGCAGCGCCATCTAGCGGGCGAACCATAGCGCCATCTGGTTTCCCCTTTCAAGCTAGACGAGTTTCGTTCTTTATAGTTTTTTCGTTTGATGCTTATTTCGTGAGATATTTGGCCTGGTCACTATCAATGGACCACCCGGTATAAAGAAAAGGGTAATGTTAAGGACCACTTGAAAACATAAAAAAATAAGAAAGTAATGTTACTGATTCGCCAAAAGAAAGAAATTTTATTGAAAGCTACAGTTGGAAATAATAGTCATCTGGAGTGTGCTGCTAAAGAAACTACGTTTTCATACCTCACTTCTAGACACGAACAGCGTTTCCGGAGAAAAATCATGTTTAGTGGAAAATGCAACTGAATTAATAAAGTTAATATTTCATTAATTTGCTTTAAAAAATTTCAAAAATATGACCTAAGTCGGATCCAAAAAATATGGTAAGCCTAGGATTAAAATGTCACATGCCTCAAGATTTATGGATTTCTAATTTATGGATAGCATATGGATTTATAGTTTGACGCTTGTCATATTGAAAATAGCAAATGTGCTCTTCATTGGAGCATACTAGGACCGTAATCTTCGTGACAGGATAAACTGGGGTGAGATGGGTAAGCAGGAGCGCTAACCTACAGCCATATTCTGACGAAGATGCGGGCACATGTCACTGCATTAACTATCAGTCCACATATGTGCCTCGAAGATTGCCTGCAATGTGTTTCTTCCTACAATAAAGTGATGTTTATGCAGTAGCAGAACAGAAACCTTATTGTGGTATAACGAAATTTTATAATAAATACACATTTAGCAATTTTGCGTATGTGTTGGAGGTTTCCTCGAATTAGCTGAGTGTATTGTTCATTCAGTCACTCTTAATCTCTAAACACACATCAAAATTTTATGAGATACCGTTTCACAAATATTTTTATGTGCATTTGGGAGAAATTGGCACTAACTCTCTGGGATAGGTAGCCACTCATCTTTTACACTTGTTGTTCCACTGACTGACTGTGATTCAAATATATTATTGAAAAATACCAGCAGAATATTGTATTAGCCTTTTTATATGTTTGTATGTTGGCAGCGCTATAGATTATATTAATATCACTGCAGAGTTCTGCACCCTCGGTAAGAGACTCTGTGGTTGGACGGACAAACAGTTAGCAGTTAGCGGTTAGCAGCTAGCGAGCGGACGGTTTGGGTGTGTGTCCTTCATGGAGATTCAGTGTTGGTAGGACTTGCATTGCAAAACGATGAATGATGAACTTGCTAATGTTTGGGTAGTGGTATTATTGACGGTTATGTAATTTTTGCAACTGGATGTCACATGATATAGGTAAAATCTGCTAAATACATTGTTTGCTCTTCAACAAAATCTTTCTTTTGCTAACCATATGCCTGCTATTAGTTAGAGCCTACAGTAGTTAGACTCTTTTTATTCAGCTGGCTGTAGTTGCTACTTGCAGTAATTGCTGTAGTTCGTCTTATGAAGATATTTTGTGCGCCAAGTGGCTTATGAAATGTATGGGTTATTGTTAGGATTTCTTCTAATTGAGGGCCATTCTTTTGAGTTAATTATTTGTAGTCATGTCGTCATTACAGAGCAGGCAGATTGCGCTGGGCTCGTATATTGTGAGTAATAAGTGAATAGATTAACTTTGAGTTGTCTCTGTCAGGGAAAATTCCGTAGGTCAGTGTTGAAATGATAAAAACAAGTAGGTTCAGTTGCATTCAGCAGTTTCAGTACAAACTAAGAAGTTTCTCCCACTCAGTTATTTCACTAGACAAAAAAAAAGAAGTTTCAATATAAAAGGGAAACGCAAGTCACTGGAAGCACTTACTTCAAAAAATACTTTAGGAGTATGTGTACGGAGCGATTTGAAATGGTAAGACCACATTAAATTGATCACGAGTAAGGCAGATGCCAGCCAGATTCACTGGAAGAATCCTCAGGGAATGCAGTCTATCAATGAAGGAAGTAGCTTACAAAAATGGTTCAAATGGCTCTGAGTACTATGGGACTTAACATCTGAGGTCATCAGTCCCCTAGAACTTTGTTGGGCAGCTGGATGTTAACAGCGCGTAGCGTTGCGCAGTTGGAGGTGAGCCGCCAGCAGTGGTGGATGTGGGGAGAGAAATGGCGGAGTTTTGAAATTTGTAAGACTGGATGTCATGAACTGCTATGTATATTATGATTTTTCAACACTATTAAGGTAAATACACTGTTTGTTCTCTATTAAAATCTTTCATTTGCTAACTATGCCTATCAGTAGTTAGTGCCTTCCGTAGTTTGAATCTTTTATTTAGCTGGCAGTAGTGGCGCTCGCTGTATTGCAGTAGTTCGAGTAACCAAGATTTTTGGTGAGGTAAGTGATTTGTGAAAGGTATTGGTTAATGTTAGTCAGGGCCATTCTTTTGTAGGGATTTTTGAAAGTCAGATTGCGTTGCGCTAAAAATATTGTATGTCAGTTTAAGCACAGTCATGTATAATTTTTCTAAGGGGACGTTTCATATGTCGACCCTTAGCCGAGGATACCTCACTGGAATCTTCTGATTTTTTCTTGTAGTTTGTGTAATTATTGTAGATTTTGTTTATTGCTAGCGCGTAATTGTAGAGAGGATCTCCTTTGTAGTTGCAGTCTTTCATTCTTGTACAGTAAAACAGTTGTGGCATGCATGTAGATTTGCACCAAGTATTTCGCAGCTGTGCTTGCAATTAACGAGATATTATTTTCAATGCTATGTTAATGTGTTTTCTTATTTTGCTCTTCAAATTGTGCTTTTCTGTGTTGTCGTGCGAAATATTGTGACAATAATGGCGTGTGAAAAACGTAATACTAAGCTCCAAAGTAAACTGAGAAATGACAGTGAAGACGAAAGCAGTGTGTTAGCGCCACCATGTAATGAATTAACTAATGTTCAAAGTAGTAATTTGGTAATTGTGCATAGGGAAATGGAGCGGGCTGCAAATAATGGTGTAGGCAGTGAAACAATTAGTGAACAGGGAAGCATTATCGATCGATCGGTCGGCAACAGCTCGCCTCAGGATTCCGAAATGACAGGACACAATCTTGCAAATACTGTAGATTCAGGTCTTGCTTCCTCACCGTTTTCTCAAATAAGTCGAGACACATTTTCTGCTTTTCAAAATGCGAATATTGCCGGTTCAAATGCACTGCCGTATAGCACTGATGAACATGTTTCAGACACCAGTGCACTGTTATTACAGTTAATGCAACAAATGGGACAAAAGCTACAAAAGTAAGACACAACGCTTGAACAAAATCAGAAACAAATGGGACAAAATCTTCAAAAGTTAGACACAATGGAACAAAATCTTCAAGAGTTAGACACAATGGAACAAAATCTTCGGAGGTTAGACACCACACTTGAACAAACAATGTATCTACCTTAATAGTGTTGAAAAATCATAATATACATAGCAGTTCATGACATCCAGTCTTACAAATTTCAAAACTCCGCCATTTCTCTCCTCACATCCACCACTGCTGGCGGCTCACCTCCAACTGCGCAACGCTACGCGCTGTTAACATCCAGCTGCCCAACACTACAATGGCAGACAACAATGCAAACTAGCCACAGACTGCACACAGCACATCCAGTGATTTTCATACAGAGCGCTACGTAACGTTGCCAATAAGAAAATATAAACAGCCTACTTACAACTTAGAACTACTTAAACCTAACTAACCTAAGGACATCACACACATCCATGCCCGAGACAGGATTCGAACCTGCGACCGCAGTGGTCGCGCGGTTCCAGATTGAAGCGCCTAGAGCCGCTCGGCCACAACGGCCGGCGAAGTAGCTTACAAAATAGTCGTTGGATCAATACTTCAGTATGGACTTCAAAAATGGTTCAAATGGCTCTGAGCATTATGGGACTTAACTTCTGAGGTCGTCAGTCCCCTAGAACTTAGAACTACTTAAACGTAACCAACCTAAAGACATCACACACATCCATGCCCGAGGCAGGATTCAAACCCGCGACCGCAGCGGCCGCGCGGTTCCAGACTTTAGCGCCTAGAATCGCTCGGCCATTCCGGCCGGCAGTACGGACTTCGTTCCAGATAGGACTGATTGAAGAAATGGAGAAATCCAAGGAACGACCGCGTGTTTCGTTACAGTTTCATTTAGAAAGCATGAAAATATCACAGAAATGATCAACCAACTCCAGCGGCAGACGCTGCTAGAGAGGCATTCTGCATAACGGTGTGGTTTATTGTTAAAGTTCCATATAGAGTGGACAAAAATATTGCTTTCTCCTACGTATATTTCGTGAAAAGACCGTGAAGATAAGATTAGAGGGATTTTGTAACGAAGCACTCGCGACTGCGGCGGGAAAGGGGGGAAGATACAGTGGTACGTGGTACACAAAGTACCCTCTGCCACACATCCAACGAGGCTTGCGGATTATAGATATAGATGTAGAAAGATAGTTCTATATATTAATAAGGTTCAAAATTTTGACTTCCTTTGACTATGCCAAATGCGTACAATCTTCCCTACATATTTACAGTAAAGTCTTCATAACAATAACAAATGTAATGAAGAAAACGAAATCCCAGAGGATGATTAACTCACAGAGTTATGACAGCATCTATAAAACAGAAGACTGGCTGGAGTATTCCTAGATCATATACAAACAATGACACCCTGGAAACTGATCTTTTTTTGTTGTAAAAACTTGCTAGAGGTGTAGTAAAATAGAGTCCGAAACGAAGACAGAGCCTATGAAGTCAACTTATTTTTAATTGGACACTTCCTTATTTTGGTTATTGCTTCGGCTAAAACCACTTACCTGCGGCGATCTCTCCCGCTTTGATCGAACAGTTCATTGGCGCACTGCCAGTTCATGGTGTCCAACTGGCGCATATTTCGACGATCAGACACGTCGCCATCGCCAGTTACGCTGGCGAACTGAGCTCCTGACGCTGGCGCTGACGCTCCATTGGCGAGCTTTCGTTGCACGGCATGTTGAGCACTTTAAGCATGAAAATGCTATTCCTGCTGTTGCTCTGGGAAGATAAGAAAAGAACCTCACCTACACGTACGTCCTTGGGTGGTGTGGGAATGATACCCTGTGTCTTCTGCGCGAAAATCATTCTCGCAACAGGTCAGGCCAACGTGTTGTTCGCCTCTGGTGTGGTTGGTGGTCCAGGCCACGGACTAGCTGCTTACGGGATGGCTCCGCATCCTCATAGCAGGATCTCGCTATGATCTTCTGGGGCCGGATGCCTGTGTCCTCTTTAAGCAGGCGAGTGGAATATTCCCTCGGAAGACGAAGAGCGGTTCTCAGAGCTCGATTCTGGATCCTTTGCAGCGTTGCGATGAGCGAATCTACGCCCTTTCCCCACACCACAGCTGCGTATTCTAACACTGGTGGGATCAGTGTTAGGTACAGCGTGATACCGTTTTGCGGTGGCAGTGTTGACTGCAGTTTTAGCAGCTGGTAAAGAGCGTGGGCGTTCTGTGCCTCTGCTTATGACGTCTCGGATGCGAGAAGCCCAGGAAGTCTTTGGTCTAGGGTGACACCTCGGTACTTCGCCGTCCTGCTCCATGGGATAGGTGCTCCCAGGATTTCGACTGGCGGGAGATCTGGCGGCAACATTTTTCGGGCGAAGATCATTACCTGGCTCTTCGCTGTGTTGAATTTCAGCCGCCATTTCGTTGACCATGAACCCAAAGTGTCGTACCCGAGTTGGAGACGGCGTTGCGTCGTGTGCGCTTTTATGCTGTGGGCATACAGAGCTGTATCACGGGCGTAGAGCGCCAATTTGACGCGCGCCACCAGTGGTATGTCGGCAGTGTACAGTGAGTATAGCAATGGGCCGAGAACCGACCCCTGTGGCACTTCAGCACGTGTCTGGCTGCCTGTGGACGTACCATCGTCTTCCTGGATGTGGAAGGCTCGGTCCTCTAGGTGGGATCTGAGAAGAACCGCGTATGACGTCGGTGTCGCTAGCACAAATAGTCTGTACACGAGTGCGTTGTCCCAGACGCAATCGAAGGCACAGAGCTCCCGAAGGCGCTCGGCCGACTTCCGTCTCTTGCCCACGCGAGCAGTTCCGTCCACGGTCTGCACTCTCGGCCGCGCGTCGGCGGCCGCGGAGACGCTAGCGTCATCATCTGTGCTGGTCTTGATGTAGATGATCTGTTCGGCCTGGTCGCCAGTTCGCTTTGTCTGCTACATCAGTCGGGTGTGCCTCTGGTGTTATCGGCGACGATCTTCGACGGTGCACACTGTGTGTCCTATATATGGCTTTCCACCTTGATATGGAATCTTCCACACGCCAGCCTTCCGCAAACCGAGATCATCTTTTACAATTCCCAAAACAGTAGAACCCCTCTAATCCGACCTTGGATGGTCCGTCACTCCGGTTAGTCCGACCATGCTCAGGCTCGCGAGCCTGTGCCGACTTTTCACTGACTGGACGCCTGTCGGTCCATTGTTGCGGTGTCTATCACTGTGCGTATTGTTATACTGTACGTTATTGTGCAGTTTTATCCTTTGTTGGGATTAAAAAACGTCGTTGTTTGCTTTATTCCGTGTTATCTACAGTACTAATGGCTCTGAGCACTATGGGACACAACTGCTGTGGTTATCAGTCCCCTAGAACTTAGAACTACTTAAACCTAACTAACCTAAGGACATCACACACATCCATGCCCGAGGCAGGATTCGAACCTGCGACCGTAGCAGTCGCACGGTTCCGGACTGCGCGCCTAGAACCGCTAGACCACCGCGGCCGGCTACAGTACTTATTACTGCAGATTCATTGTGTGTACAGTTGTCTGTTTTTCAGCATGTCTGGATTCAAACGTAAACACGTAACTCTTTCACTAAATGAAAAATTAGTAGTGCTACAAAGACTGGACGAAGGAGAATCGCTCCAAAAAATTGCAAAGGAACTGAGTGTAGGTGTTACGTCAATTAAGCATTGGAGGAAGAATCGGGAAGACATTGAATCCTATACAGTTACGATTCATGGTGAAAACACTCTGAAGAATCGCAAAAAATTAAAAAAGCTTAGACTTGAACTGCTTGACAATGCATTGTGGATGTGGCTTTGTCAAGAAAGAAGGAAAGCAACTCCAATACCCGGGCCAATTGTCAAAGAAAAAGCGATAGTTTAGCGCAAAGAACTGGAAGCCGAAAATAAATTTGCTGCCAGTGAAGGCTGGATTGATCGTTGGAAAACTTGTCATGGTGTCCGATTTTTTTCTATTTCCGGTGAAAAACTATCTACCGATGTTGCAGCTGTTAAGGAGTTTTCTGTTAAGTTTCACGAAATTGTAGAAGAAAATGAACTGTTACCCTGCCAAGTGTATAACATCGACGAGACAGGGCTGAACTTTAAAATGTTGCCAACAAAAACACTCGCAGCTTCAAATGAATCCGTGGTAGGAACGAAACTTATAAAAGATAGAATAACAGTCATTCCTTGTAGCAACGCAGATGGTACCCACAAGCTCCATTTTTTCGTCATTGGCATATCTAAGAAGCCAAGGGCATTCAAAAATATAAACTTATCTTCCTTGCCGGTTTATTACCGCAATCAAAAATCTGCTTGGATGGACTGTAACCTTTTTAAATCCTGGTTTTTTGACGAGTTTGTGGCATCGGTCGAAAAAGACTTGAAGCAAAAACAATCTGCCTGTTCATGCTCTACTGCTGTTGGATAACGCACCATCACATCCATCTGAGGAAGATTTGGTGAAAGGGGACATAAAATCTCTCTTTCTGCCTCCTAATGTGACCTCACTCATCCAACCAATGGATCAGGGCGTTATCGAATGGTTGAAAAGCTGATATCGCAGGAAGTATATCAGCTCAATCTTGGAAAAATCTGAAGTAGGTCATAACTTATTTGAGGCAATGAAGTCCCTGAACATCAAAGATGCTATCAACACAATCGCTGCAGCATGGAATGAACTGAAACATGACACACTGCGGAAATCGTGGCGTAGGCTTTGGCCACAAGTTATGACTGAAAATGAGCATACCGAAGATGAGCAAAACAACGACGCATTGGAAATCGTTAAAGATATACAAACTCTGGAGCCGAACGTCCCTGCCAGTGAAGTTGAAGAGTGGATCAACGAATGTGACAAAGACTGTGACACTATTGAAGAGCTCAGTGACGACCAGATTGTTGCCGCTGTTAGACAGGTGAATGAGGGCTCGGACAGCGAAGACGAACCCCCCACCCAGATTTCACTCAACGGTGCAAAAAACGCTTTTGACTTCGTCCTTCAATGCATCGATCAGAATCCAACTTCAACTCAATTGACGTTTTGTGGATAAAAAAAATGGAGGGACACTGCAGCTAAATCTAGAATAACATCTGATAAACAAAAATGTATCACTGACTTTTTTTCCAAATAATTTGTTTTCGTTTTTACTATAAAAAAATGCATACAGTATTATCATTTCTTAGTTTATACATATAGTAGTTTATTTTTTTGTAAAAAATTTCTTTTTTATACACAGTGCTATAAACATTTTTTAGTTTACAGTATATATCGTTTATACGTGATTAAGTACAGTACAGTACTGTAACTTGTTTGTCGGTTTTCCTTTTAAAACCAATACATATTATAGTGTGCGTAGACGTTTTTTATTTAATATATTGTTTAACAGTGTGTAAAAACATATTTTTATATTACTGTAGACGTCTTTTTGTTCTTAAATCGTTTAATTTTTATGTTAAATGTCTTTTTATATTTTTTGCAATAAATATTAGAGTTTTCGGATAATCCGACCTTTTTTTCGTTCCTACCATGGTCCCAGTCCCGAAGGTGACGGATTAGAGGGGTTCTACTGTAATGCTGTCATTCATTGGGCGGGAAAAACAGTTTTTACTCGGTGCTTCTTCAGTATTCGTCCGATGTTTCCCGATAATGCGCCAGTGTATGGCATAACGGCAGTGGGTACCTCTTCCTCCGTCACTTCGTCCGTCTCCACAGGTTGTACTGTTGTGGTGGGGCGAAGAGTGCCCCTAATCCTCCATTCTGAGTACCCGTATATTCGGAATACAGTTCTGAGATGTTGCAGCTCCTGGGACAGACTCCCTGAGTCCGAAATGGTGCGGGCCTTGTGTGTTAGTGTTTTTAGTACTCCACTCATTTGCGAAGGGTGGTGGTAGCTGTATGCGTGCAAATTAAGGTCAGTGTTAGTTTTCTCCCGGTACACACCGCGGCCCAGACTGCGATCAGCCCTTCTCCTGTCGATGATGTCCAAGAATGGTAATCTTCCTTCTGCTTCCGTCTCCATAGTGAACTCAACGTTGGAATGTAACGAGTTCAAATGTGTAAGGGAGAGACGGAGTTCGTTCCTTCCACAGGGCCACATGACGAACGTGTCATCCACATAACGGAAAAACACGATGGTTTCCATTTGTATGACGCCAGGGCTCCCTCCTCGTTGTACTCCATTTACAAATACGCGACCACCGGGGAGAGTGGGCTGCCCATTGCGACTCATTCCGTTTTGCTTTGGCCAACTTACGTAGTTGGACGGGGACAGATGGCAGACGGCCACTTGCAATTTTTTTTTTAAGGGAGCTTTTAAGAAGTTAATAAATATGAAATTTTCTAGTTTGATGCTGAAGTTTTTTCAATTAAAGTTTTAATATCATTTAGCTGACACCAATATCTTCTCGGCAAGAAACGATTGGCTCAAATGGCACTGAGCACTATGGGACTTAACTCTGAGGTCATCAGTCCCCTAGAACTTAGAACTACTTAAATCTAACTAACCTAAGGACACCACACACATCCATGCCCGAGGCAGGACACGAACCTGCGACTGTAGCAGTCGCGCGGTTCCGGACTGAAGCGCCTAGAACCGCTCGGCCAAGCGGTCGGCCAAGAACCGATAGTTTCTGAAAACTCCAGATATTTCGAAGAAATGACAACGCGATGACAGAAATCTCAGGACGAGGTCCAAGCCCGTCTGAATTCTCAGTGAATCGGCACTGCTGTGAAGCGGTCATGGATGTGGAACGGGGTTTGCCTGTTGTTCGTGACAGTCCTACCTGGCCTCGCTTACTGTTCGTGGCTCACGATTAACATCAGCTCGAAAGCGCGCTACCGTTCCACGTTTCGGGAGCGTTACATCAGCGCAGCGCGACGAGCGCGTTTAAGTATCGTAATGCTGTCGCCGGAGGTCTTGAGGATGAAGAGTAATGGCGACACCGCTGGAACTGCAAAGGAATAATTACATTCATGTACATAAGGAACTTTTTCTTTGGCCTTTAGTACACAAGGTATCTAAGGTCATAAGCTCTCAAATCATTACAGGCCGTTTTCCTGGGATAAGTAATCCTTCGCTGACACATAGGAACTCAGACGACATTAGTAGGTGGATAAAACCAGAATGGTTAATGACAGTAAACGTGCATCGCTAGTTAAAAAGCAACAAACACAGCTGAAAGTTACACTGAAGAGCCAACGAAACTGGTACACCTGCCTAATATCGTACAGGATCTCCTCGGGCACGCAGAAGTGCCACAACACGACGTGGCATGGTCTCGACTAATGTCTGAAGTAGTGCTGGAGGGAATTGACGCCATGAATCCTGCAGGGCTGTCCATAAATCCGTAAGAGTACGAGAGGGTGGAGATCTCTTTTGACCAGCACATTGCAAGGCATCCCAGATATGCTCAATAATGTTCACGTCTCGGGAGTTTGGTGGACAGTGGAAGTGTTTAAACTCAGAAGAGTGTTCCTGGAGCCACTCTGTAGCAGTTCTGGACGTGTGGGGTGTCGCATAGTCCTTCTGGAATTGCCCAAGTCCGTCGGAATGCACAATGGACATGAATGGATGCAGGTGATCAGACGGGATGCTTACGTACGTGTCACCCGACAGAATCGTATCTAGACGTCTCAGGTGTTCCATATCACTCGAGCTGTACACGCCCCACACCACTGCAGAGTCTCCACCAGTTTGAACAGTCCCCTGCTGACATGCAGAGTCCATGGATTTTCAGGTTGTCTCCATACAATTTAAAACGAGACTCGTTCGACCAGGCAACATGTTTGCAATCACCAACAGTCCAATGTCGGTGTTGACGGGCTCAGGCGAGGCCTAAAGCTTCGTGTCCTGCAGTTATCAAGGGTACACGACTGGGGTTTCGGCTTCGAAAGCCCATGTCGACGATGTTTCGTTGAATGGTTCGCACGCTGACACTTGATGAGGACCCGGCATTGAAATCTGTGGAAGGGTTGCACTTCTGTCACGTTGAACGACTCTCTGCAGTCGTCGAAGAACCCGTTCTTGCAGGAACTTCTTCGGGCAGCAGCGATATCGGAGATTTGATGTTTTATCGGATTCCTTATATTCACGCTACACTCGTGAAATGGTCGTACGGAAAAATACACACTTTATCGCTACCTCGGAGATGCTGTATCCCATCGCTCGTGGGCCGATTGTAGCACCACGTTCAAACTCATTTAAATATTGATAACCTGTCATTGTAGCAGCAATAAGCGATCTACAAACTGCCCCAGACACTTGTTGTCTTATAAAGGCGTTACCGACCGCAGCGCCGCATTTTGCTTCTTCACATATCATGTTTGTTCCTAGATCTTAATCTAAGACGGGCCAGATGATAAACACACGTTAAAGTGCGAGGACTTACAAAACTGATGCTGAGTTAGAAAGCAGTGCACTGTCAGTCGTTCGTTACCACGACAGCAAAGTCGTGCGGGATTGCCACTTAACAGGTGACGATGGATGAAAAGACAGTGCCCAGTGTAGGTAAAATTAGATCCTCGCGAAAAGAGTCGATGCAGCGGTAGGGAGGTGTTTAATCAACCTGAGCTTGTGACCAAGGCTAGACCGCCAGTGTTTCAGTGTTAATGTGAAGGGGCTGAAAGACCTGGATACGAGAGTTGCAGTCTTAGCTGCAGTATCGGTAGCCTCATTCTCCGACGCGTAGATGTTTCCAGGAACCCATACGAACGACACATGGGTGCAAAAGTCAGCGAGAGAGTGTACGCATTCCTGTATCCTTTCTACTAAAGACTGGTACACATGCAGCGCACAGAGGGTCTGGAGTGCAGTAAGTGCATGACAGAGAGCAAAGAGCTCTGTACGAAAAATCGAGCTCTGGTCTGAAGGGCCATATCTACAGAGCTCTTCGCTGATAACAAAGATGCCTTCCGCAGCACGGTGATCCTTAGAGCCATAGGTATAAATGAAAGGGTTCTCTCCAATCTAGATAAGAAGTTCCAGAAATGTCGAGTGAATGATCGAAGCCGGAATAGTTTTCTTTGGAAGCGAAGTACGGAGGGCTGACAAAAATATGAAACACGAAACATCCAACACAGTGCCTAATCCTGTATAGGAAAACCGTTGGCATTCAAAATGGATGTATACATGCCCCGTATTGTTTTCAAGCCAATTTTCTACTTTCTTTCTGCAAAATAGTGGAGAGTTCAGGTAAAGATGATGAAAGTGGATAGAGATCACACACCCTTCCACCCAAAGTACACGACAAAGACTTCATACAGCTGAGATCTGGTGACTGTGGTGACCACGGAAGATGAAACAAGTCATCTTTGTGCTGACAAAACCAGTCCAGGAGCTGCATGCTCTGTGAACGGAGGCCCTGTCATCTTCAAACACAACATCACCACTGGGGAATAAACATAGTAGAATGAGATGGACATGACAGCCAATATGCTCACATAACCACCGACAGTAATGCAATCTTGCGCAGTAACCGTGGGTCCCCTGGAATACCACAATATGACTGCCAAAATCATCATCGAACTACCGCCAAGCTTCACTCTTGAGCCGAAAGCTCAGGCAGTAGCAGGAAACAGTGTGAAAGAAGACTCATCCAACCAAATGGCTTTCATCCATTGCCCAATAGCCCAGAAACAGTGTCAAAAAGGCTCTTCCGACCGAATGGCTTTCATCCATTGCCACACACCCAGAAACAGTGTCAAAGAAGACTCGCCCGACCAAATGGCTTTCATCCATTGTCCCACAGCCCAGAAACAGTGTCAAAGAAGACTCGTCCAACCAAATGGCTTTTATCCACCATTGCCCCACAGCCCAGAAACGGTGTCAAAGAAGACTCGCTCAACCAAATGGCTTTCATCCATTGTCCCACAGCCCAGAAACAGTGTCAAAGAAGACTTTCATCCATTGCCCCACAGCCCAGAAACAGTGTCAAAGAATACTTGTCCGACCAAATGGCTTTCATCCATTGCCCCACAGCCCAGAAACGGTGTCAAAGAAGACTCATCCAACCAAATGGCTTTCATCCATTGTCCCACAGCCCAGAAACAGTGTCAAAGAAGACTCGTCCAACCAAATGGCTTTTATCCACCATTGCCCCACAGCCCAGAAACGGTGTCAAAGAAGACTCGCTCAACCAAATGGCTTTCATCCATTGTCCCACAGCCCAGAAACAGTGTCAAAGAAGACTTTCATCCATTGCCCCACAGCCCAGAAACAGTGTCAAAGAATACTTGTCCGACCAAATGGCTTTCATCCATTGCCCCATAGCCCAGAAACGGTGTCAAAGAAGACTCATCCAACCAAATGGCTTTCATCCATTGTCCCACAGCCCAGAAACAGTGTCAAAGAAGACTCGTCCAACCAAATGGCTTTTATCCACCATTGCCCCACAGCCCAGAAACGGTGTCAAAGAAGACTCGCTCAACCAAATGGCTTTCATCCATTGTCCCACAGCCCAGAAACAGTGTCAAAGAAGACTTTCATCCATTGCCCCACAGCCCAGAAACAGTGTCAAAGAATACTTGTCCGACCAAATGGCTTTCATCCATTGCCCCACAGCCCAGAAACGGTGTCAAAGAAGACTCATCCAACCAAATGGCTTTCATCCATTGTCCCACAGCCCAGAAACAGTTTCAAAGAAGACTCATCCAACCAAATGGCTTTCATCCACTGCCCCACAGCCCAAAAACAGTGTCAAGGAACACTTGTCCGACCAAATGGCTTTCATCCCTTGCCCCACAGCCCAGAAACAGTGTCAAAGAAGACTCTTCCGACAAAATGGCTTTCATCCACCACTGCCCCACAGCCCAGGAGCAGTGTCAAAGAATACTTGTCCGACCAAATGGCTTTCATCCATTGCCCCACAGCCCAGAAACAGTGTCAAAGAAGACTCATCCAACCAAATGGCTTTCATCCATTGCCCCACAGCCCAGAAACAGTGTCAAAGAAGACTCGTCCGACCAAATGGCTTTCATCCACTGCCCCACAGCCCAAGAGCAGTGTCAAAGAATAGTTGTCCGACTAAATGGCTTTCATCCATTACCCCACAGCCCAGAAACAGTGTCAAAGAAGACTCGCCCGACCAAATGGCTTTCATCCATTGCCACACAGACCAGGTTTTATGGATTCAGCACCACGTTTTACTGTTATGGGCATTTGCATAACTGATGAGTGCTTATGGAATTACAGCTCGACTGCAGTTCCCTGCTTATGGAGCTCCCATCGTGTTCGCGAGTACGACATTGTCCTGCAGTGACTTTTACAGCTGTCGTCCTCTTATTTTTCGTCACAATCCTCTTCAATGGCCGTCCGCATGATCGCTGGACACGCACTTTCGTCCGCATGGTGACTTAGTGTATATGTTTTTCCACTTCCCTTATATGCGGTATCAATCTTGATACGGTGCCTCTTGGAACACTAAACACTTCGGCTACACTTCGGTTACACACGAGCACCAACAATTTGCCCACGTTCGAATTCACTTAGCTCCGACATAGAGCACACACAACTACACAGAACACTCTTTCGACCACTAGTGAACCTTGCAGCATTTTGAAGACATCTCACAGGTGCCGTTCGTAGTCAAAAACAACAGCGCAGCTGCAGGCTTGGCTAACGTCTTCCTCCATGTTTAAGCCTGCATTTCTGGCGCAGTTTCCATATTTTTGTCCGATCCTTATAATCCTATAAGAGCACGGCTCTCTGGTTGGAGCCAAGGAAGCGAAAGTGTCTCATCCCCTCGGGAACGTAACAAGTAATGCGAGATGAAGCTTCTGAAGTAGGATTCAAAAGCGAGCTTCTGGGGGCAACAAGGAGGCGGATAATTGTTAAAATCTTGTCCTGTAGCCATCAACGAGGCTTCTTGAGACTAATATTAATATGCTGTCTTTGCCCCACATCTCCGGGTGTTTGTTAAAAATATGTTTTATTTTGTTCCACTCCGCCAATTAGAACACTACTCTCCATAGACAGATCAGTGTAAACCCATAACATCGCTTTCCAATTTCAAGAAGATAATTAAGGATTTATTGTTTTTGTCCTTTATTGAACGCACTCCACGACCTTCCCATAATCTTTTTATCACATTTGTGACAGTTGGAAATAAGGAATTCGTATTGGGGGAAACAGATTAAAAATAAACTGCTGGGAATATATTTCCCGACGAGCAGAGTCGACACTTTCCCCGATCCGACGCCATGTTGATATTAATGGCTTACGGATGAAACTATCAGATCGAAAGAAACAACGAGGAACTACATATGCGCGCCAAAGATATTGCTTAAACACTGATATTGTAAAAATACCATTACTCTGCGCTTAAGTGAGGCAACAAGAATGTTATAGGGCGTGACAATTATTGAACTATATGAAACAAAATCGTCATAACTTCTGAATGGTTTGTGTTAGGACGTCGGCCATGTGCATGTGAAAATGTCACGCTACACAGTGACTGAGAATATAGCGCTTGTGAAGGCCTAATAAGCGAGCAATAACAGCCCAACTGCAGCTCAAAGTACGTTTGCAACCGACTTCAAGATGAAGACAACCGGTCAAAGTGTGCTAACAGTCAAGAATTCGTTTCGCAAGTTTGAGAGAATGGGTAGTGTTCGTGATGACAGTGTTGGCAATGTCGGTCGTCTAAAAAGGGTGAAAACGCCTGGAAACATCGAGAAGACAAGCGCTTTGATTCTAACCAGCCCCAGGAAATCGATCAGACGAGCTGCACAACAGGTGTAAATCTGCTGGTACACACGGCAACGATTTGTTGTTGAAGACCTGCATCTCATCCCATCAACCATTAAGCCCCAAGGCCATGGAGCAGCGATTGTGTTTTGCCAACACAACTGTCCACGGAATTGACGCACAGGACTTTGATCTGAATATGGTTTGGTTTAGCGACGAAGCCCACTGTCATTTGTATGGTTTCGTCAATAAGCAGAACTGGCGCATTTGCGGGACTGAGAATCCGCACTTCGCGATCGACGAGTCTCTTCATCCTCAGTGGGTGGCTGTGTGGTGTGCAATGTCCAGTACAGGATTAATCGGTGCGATATTCCTTGACGGCGCCTTGACCACCGAATGGTACGTGAAAGTTTTGGAAGGTCATTTCATCCCCATTATCCAAAGTGACCCTGATTTCGACAAAATGCAGGAGAGTGTTTGATGTCCTGGAGGAGTACTTTGGGGACCGCACCCTGCTCTGGGGTATCCAGAGGCCACTGGCATGACCGTCGATTTGCCGCCATATTCTCCGGACCTGAACGCATGCAACTCTTTTTTTGTGGGCTATATTAAAGACGAGTTGTACAGCAATAACACCAAAACCGTTACTGAGCTGAAAATAGGCATTCAGGACGTGATCGACAGCTTAGATGTTCCGAGACGTCAGCGGGTGACGCAGAATTTCGCTATTCGTCTGCGCCACACCATCGCCAATGATGGCAGGCATACCGAACATGTTATAACCTAAATCCGAATATCTGTAGTGACGTTTACATGTTGAATGAAGTTTTTGCACGCCGTAGCTTGTAACTAATTTACGTTTGTTTTCGTATAGTTCAATAATTGTCAACCTGTAAGTAACTTACATCAGACAACTGAAAATCGGAACAAGTTTTTATTAAAAGGTAACGGACTAAGCTTCCTCCGTCAAACTCCCTGACAACAATGAAGGTGTATATTAGAAATAATTTTACAACTACTTGGCAGCCAGCAATTCTTTTCGGGGCAAATAATACGCTATAGCCACGTTTAGCGCCTGACCACTTCACTAACCTCCCCCCACCCTAACGACCCGACCAATGCAGGTCAGTACTGAGACCACGCTTTGACTGTGGTGGCTGTGTCTGTTAGGGGCCGGAGTCAAGACACTTATTCGCAAATACTGATTAAATGCAGTCTAAGGAGCTACTAATACACGCTGAAGCATAAAATCGACATCCCACCAATCCACTCCTGAGGAAGGCGTCACCAGATTTGCTACACTACTGGCCATTAAAATTCCTACACCAAGAAGAAATGCAGAAGATAAACGGATATTCATTGGACAAATATATTATACTAGTTCTGACATGTGATTACATTTATACGCAATTTGGGTGCATACACCCAGAGAAATCAGTACCCAGAACAACCACCTCTGGCCATAATAACGGCCTTCATACGCCTGGGCATTGAGTCAAACAGAGCTTGGATGGCGTGTACAGGTACAGCTCCCCATACAGCTTCAACACGATGCCACACTACATCAAGACTAATGACTGGCGTATTGTGACGAGCCAGTTGCTCGGCCACCATTCATCAGACGCTTTCAGTTGGTGAGAGATCTGGAGAATGTGCTGGCTAGGGCAGCAGTCGAACATTTTCTGTATCCAGAAAGGCCCGTACAGGACCTGCAACATGCGGTTGTGCATTATCCTGCTGAAATGTAGGGGTTCGCAGGGACCACGGGTCGTAACACATCTGAAATGTAACGTCCACTGTTCAAAGTGCCGTCAATGTGAACAAGAGGTGACCGAGACGTGTAACCAATGGCACCCCATACCATCACGCCGGGTGACACGCCAGTATGGCGATGACGAATACACGCTTCCAATGTGCGTTCACCGCTATGTCGCCAAACACGGATGTGACCATCATGATCAGGGATCGAGACGTGGCTGCACGATCCGTTACAGCCATGCGGATAAGATGGCTGTCATCTCGACTGCTATTGATACGAGGCCGTTGGGATCCGGCACGGCGTTCGGTATTACCCTCCTGAACCCACCGATTCCATATTCTGCTAACAGTCATTGGATCTCGACTAACGAGAGCAGCAATGTCGCGATACGATAAACCGCAATCGCGATAGGCTACAATCCGTCCTTTATCAAAGTCGGAAACGTGATTTCTCCTCCTTACACGAGGCATCACAACAACGTTTCACCAGGCAACGCCGGTCAACTGCTGTTTGTGTATGAGAAATCGGTTGGAAACTTTCCTCATGTCAGCACGTTGTAGGTGTCGCCACCGGCGCCAACCTTGTGTGAATGCTCTGAAAAGTTAATCATTTGCCTATCACAGTATCTTCTTCCTGTCAGTTAAATTTCGCTTCTGTAGCACGTCATCTTTGTGGTGTAGCAATTTTAATGGCCAATAGTGTATTATAAGTACCCCCAAAATGCATACTACTCAAGCTTGTGATCAATAATGGCCAACTAACCAATATTTACCTCATCGAAGCAGCCTACAGCCAAGCTATACAATGCGTCACCCACTACTGGTAAAGAAGGAACATTTAATAATGATAGAAAAATATACTGAATTTAGGAACGTCCATGACAGCTCAGTCACTGCCATTCATCTGCAATCCTGTACGGCTAAATTTGTGCTTAATGTATGTGAAGTGGAAATACTCGACAATGGCGGCCCCCAATGACTATGGGATGATACACTGAGTTGACAATGTCAAGAGATACCTCCTGATCTTGTTTCGGACCTCCTCTTGCCTGGCCCGGAGCAGCAACTCGACGTGGCACGGACTCAACACGTCGTTGGAAGTCCCCCGCAGAAATATTGAGCCCTGCTGCCTCGATTGCCGTCCATAATTGCGTGTGTGGCCGGTGCAGGATTTTGTGCCCGAACTCGACTTGTCGAGAACGTTCTTCAAACTGATCGCGAACAATTTTCTCACGGAGATATGTCGCTTTGCAAGCTTTCAATATACAAAAAAAAAATGTTATCTCTACGTGAGAAAAGTGACTATATTGATTTCAAAAACTTTCTCCTCATGTAACGTGCACTTAAGACATCGTATTCAACTGCTGAGCAAAACTGTTGGTTGACGATGTGTTGCTCATGTCAACAGTGTCGTGAAATAACACTTTAAACTTCATGAAATGCAAAATTTGAAATAAAGACAGTAAATCTAATTAAATGTCATAGGAAATTAACTGTGTGCTCAATGAAAAATATGTAACAAACTCTGTACTGAAGAACATTAAGAACGTTGCGTGATATGAAGTACAATGTTTGACTTGGAGTATCCACAAAAATACATTACTTCTCTACTCGGAAGAAAATAACTGTTTGACATTACCATCACTCTTTACTGAAAATTAATCTGCTTGCTAGCTCCACACCTGACAATGCCGACTGCACACTGTTTGCTCAAGAATGCAAGGTGAGATCTGCCCCGAAATAAAAGTGTCTTACCTCTTGCTCAGCGTGCTGTTTTTGTGTCTAGAACACTGAATTTTTCGAAAGTAAATAGAAATCGTGTGTGTGTGTGTGTGTGTGTGTGTGTGTTTTGGGATCTTATGGGCGCCCAACGGCGAGGTTATCAGCGCCCTGACATCGATTAAAACAAACAAATGTGGATAAGAACGAAAACTGTCGTACACGCGTGCACTCGAAACGACCACACAATGGCTCTATCGCACAGGCACTCTCATATGCACTAAAACCAATGAGGAGGCAAGATAGATAATCAAGAAATTGAAACAGAGGGAAAACAAAACACAAAAGAGCTAAAAGAACAGCTAAAGGAAAATAAACTACTCACTACTATTTTCGTTCTTTTTGCTTGTCAGAAACAATCTGCGACTTCGTGCGGCGTAAGGTGCAACGCGCACACTGCAAAATACTTTAAACTTTGCTATGAATCGTGGAGATGGGTTTTACTTCAAAGAACATTGTTCTTGAGAGATTAAACTGTAGTTACTGACAAAAAGACTTCCCAACCTTAAGAAGACTCTCACAATTATAAAATTCATTCATATCACAACAGTCTACAAACATTTCAATCAACAGAGTTGTTTTTGACACAATTAAAAACAAAGAGATGAAAATTAACACTAATCGTGAAATTTATTACTTATCTGAGGGACAAAGATATCCTTCACTTAATAGCTCTGACAAGCAAACATTTCATTACTACACATGCCTTCGTTATCTTTAAAATTCGTCCAAAATCTTTTCCATTGATATAAAGAACGAGAAAGTATAATAAATGAGTCTTCATCTCCACGATAAAGTATTCCAGTTAGCATGTCCCAAATTCACAAAAAAACAGTTCTCATACTCTGAGAAACTCAACTGCACGCTACTATACCCCAAATAAGAATGCCACAGCGCTACGCAACTGACTGACTAGCGAGTCAACCACAAGTAAAGCTAAACACAGAGTCAAGGATGCAGCCCGCTCATTCATCTTTGTCCCAGTACAGTGAAGATGAATTGTTTACAACAGCAGAAGAAATATGAGAAACTTATGGTATTATCATCCATAAAAAATCCATCGTTATTTGGAAACATGAAGTCCATCAATGGCTTCAAATTGTCTCCAAGTAGCTGAACATAACCATTTCCAGTCAATCATCGATTCAGTGGGACCAGCGGACCCAGTCCATCCCATGTAAACACAGCCCACGCCTTTAAGGAGACACCATCAGCTTCCACAGCGCCTCGTTGACAACTTGGGTCCATGGCTTCATGGGGCCTGCGTCACTCCCGAACCCCACCATCAGCTCTTACCAACTAGGATAGAAACTCATCTGGCCAGGACTCGATTTTCCAGTCGTATAGCGTCCAACCGCTATGGTCACGAACCCTGGAGAGGCGCTGCAGGCGATGTCGTCCTGTTGCCAAATGCACTCGCGTCGCTCATCTTCTGTTATAGCCCACTGACGCCAAATTTCGCTGCACTGTCGTAACGGATGTGTTCGTCGCACGTCCCACATTGATTTCTGTGCTTATTTCACGCAGTATCGCTTTTCGATTATTACTGACAACACTACGCAAACGCCTCTGCTCTTGGTCGTTCAGTGAAGGCCGTCGGCCACTGTGTCGTCCGTGGTGAGAGATACCGCCTGAAATTTGGTATTCTCGGCACACATTTTACACAGTGGATCTCTGAACATTGAATTCTCTAATGATTTACGAAATGGAATGTACCATGCGCCTGGCTCCAACTGGAACTTCGCATTTCATAGTCTCTTAAATCCCGTCGTGCGGCCACAACCACGTCGGATACCTTTCCACATGAATCACCTGAGCACAAGTTTCCCACGCCCGGGTTCCCGGGTTCGATTCCCGGTGGGGTCAGGGATTTTCTCTGCCTCTTGATGATTGGGTGTTGTGTGCTGTCCTTAGGTTAGTTCGGTTTAAGTAGTTCTAAGTTCTAGGGGACTGATGACCATAGATGTTAAGTCCCATAGTGCTCAGAGCCATTTGAACCATTTTTTGAGCATAAGTGACAGCTTCGCCAGTGCACTGCCCTTTTATACCTTGTGTACGCGATACTACCGCCATGTGTATATGTGCATGTCGCTGTCGCATGACGTTGCAATTCAGTGTATATGAACTTGCGAGCAGGTGGACATCAGAGAAATTGTAATTCGCTGACAGCTCAAAATTTGATCAGGCCACCAGAAGTGTTTACCAGGATACAACAAACAGGCAATTTCCTTTATACACACTGCCACCGGATGTTGCGATAAGTGACAGAAGAGCTGGTAGCAGTCATGAACAGACTGAAGTATGCAAAACAAGTGACAGAAGCCACAAGCGTAATAAATTATCCCTAATCATCATCATATCATCCCCATCGACGCGCAAGTCGCCGAAGTGGCATCAAATCGAAAGACTTCCACAAGGCGAACAGTCTGCCCGACGGGAGACCCTAGTCACACAATATTTACATCCCTAATAAAAAGCTGCTTCAACCTTTATCATAATACTCCTTATGCGTGGAGAATTTTGAGAGCTGTAACGTGGTTGTAAATAGAATGAAGATGCCACTCATATGCGTGAATGCACGCAACAACATGCGCAGTAGTAATAAGACAGACCAAACCAAGTGACATTCGAAAGACAAGAGCTGCTTAAAATGCCGTCAATAGACTGTATGTCACACTTAAAACAACAACTCGAAGAAAAGTTATCAATGCCGAATAAAGACAAAAAGTAAAGAACAGAATTATGTATGTGTTTTTTCGGTATCAGTTTCAAGTAACTATCTTTTCTCAACATGGACCAAAGGCTATATGTGTGTGCTCAGTGGTAGGCTTTCTCAGCTATTACTGCCTGTAACAGTGTAAATAATTTAACATATATGATTTTCGTGTGCTATTTTAGTATCTCTTTTAGCATCTTTGCTTCCAGTATCTATAACAATCCAGTTGCGAATATCGCGAGACAGCATTATACATCGGCAAATTTACGGCTTGCACATATATCACCACGCTGATAGCCTCTCACGTCAGCCTTCCTGCAATGCGCAAGCTAGCTACAGATATTTTCTTCACGGCTGTAAAACCGGACAATGTTTGTCATTACCATGCTTAATAAAATGCATGTATGCAGAGCGAAGCGACGATGAAAACTTGTACCAAGGCCGTTATTCGAGCGTTGGTCCGCTTCTTACTAGGTAGATGCGGTAACCACTACACCAACCTGGCACACTGGCTTTGCACAACTGCACTGGGTATCCTGGCACGCTTCCCACCTCAATCGAAATTCCCATTCACGCCTCAGCCACTCGGTATTCCTCTTAAGTCGAACAGCCACTGAGCCAGGGCGGCGTAATGGTTAGAGAATCTGTCTTGTGAGCATGAGGTCCGCGTGAGGATCGTTTTCTCGGTACAAATTTTCATGCATTGCTTCAGTCTGCATATACACATCACAGACTCTGAAACTTAGGAAGAGTTCTGGAATCATATGTTTCATTTGTTAAAATACTGTAAAATATAAATTTAAAATTATTACAAACTCTGACGCATTGATCGCTACCTGTCAACATACGGTTCATAATCATGGTGTATGATAATTGAAAGATAACTGCTGTTTGTAAGCCGCTACCGACGTCAGTATGAAATACTGTCTTAAGTAGATCAGATGCATGTCGTAAGGACTATGGGACCAAACTGCTGAGGTCATCCGCCCCTAGGCTTACGCACTACTTAATCCAACTTAAACTAACTTATGGAAAGGACAACACTCACACCCATGCCCGAGGGAGGACTCGAACTTCCTACGGGGGAAGCCGCGTGAACTGCGACAATGCGCCCTAGACCGTACGGCTACCCTGCACGGCCAAATGCATGTGTTCCACAGGGTTCGATCATGGGTCCCCTTCTGTTCTTGGTATATGTGAATGACCTCCTTTCCTATCTGAATAAAGAAGCTAAACTGACACTGTTTGCTGATGATACAGGCATGAACATTAAACCTGTAAAAGAAACTCCAATAGAAAATTATACAAATTACGTCTCTGGAAAAGTTATTGCTTGGTTTCTGCGAATGTGGCTTGATAATACATTAACAGAAGACAGTAGCCAGGGTAGAGAATACCAAGTTTTTTGGCATAGATATAGATGAAAATCTTAATTGGAAAATTCATATTTTGGGTCTCCTAAAGCGATTAGGGCCAGCAACTTTTGCAATCAGATTAATTGCCAATTTTGAGGATATAGAAATTGGTAAGCTGACATACCTTGCATACTTTTACTCTCTGATATTACATGGAATAATGTTATGGGGTAACCCAACACTTAGGCAAAAAGTATTCACTGCTCAAAATAAAGTGGTTAGAATAAAGTGTGGGGTTAATAGTCGCACGTCTTGTAGGCATCTGTTTAAAAGGTTAGGAATTCTTACAAGAACCTCACAGTACATTTACTCAGTAAAGTAAGTTGTTCTCAACAACATGGACCAGTTTAAGAACAATAACGGCATTCATGACTATAATACCAGAAGAAAGAAAGACTTACACTATCCTCTACTTAACCTATCTTTGGCACATAAAAGGGTAAAATAGGCTGCTGTAAAACTTATCGATAAATTATCAACTGAAATAAAACATCTGACAGACAGCAGTAATGGTTTCAAAAATAAATTGAAATCATATCTCCATAACAATTCCTTCTATACCATAGATAAATTCTAGAATAGGAATAAATAAATCTGTAAGTATAATATATGCATTTTCTGCCTATGAAGGGAATGGGGTGTGTAATAAAAATTTTAAGTAACCTTAAAAAAAACGCAAGAACCTTGATTCATGCGTGCAGTTCTTATGCTCTTTACACGTTCCACATCATCACGATTACCTTGAGTTTGATCAGTAGAACACGTATCTAACAAACAAATAAAATGAAAACCCTTCGATTAAGTCTATTTGGACGCAAATTTCTCTTGTGACCTACCTTAACAAGATATACAAAACTACTTCAGCACGTTGCATATCGAAATTTACTGTGCTTAGTACATCTTAAAGACGTTACACAAATTTAGATGCAATACAGCTCACATGCCTACGGTGTTTTACGAATGCTTTCAAAAAATCCCGGATCATCTTGTAAATTTAGACAAGACTGTACGATTCGATGCTCTGGTTCTTCCACCGCACTCTTCACTTTTGAAATAACCACAAACATAAATATCCTCAGGACTGACATCAGTTGACCCTGGAGGACCAGTTCTAGAGCCTGTTCGATGTACCCGCCTTGGAAAATATTGGCTTGTTAGATGCCTTACATCAGCCGCAAAATGTTCTGGTGCCCTGTCATGCACGTATGTGGCACGATCAAAAAGTTTCCTTTCGAAGGCCGTACAGTTCAGAATCGGTATGCCAATCACGCAAAATCGCCGTGAGCATTGAGACCACCATCCCACCCACGCACCATGTTGATGGTAGCCGTTTGGTAGAACACAGAGTCATGCTGCGTGAAGTCTGCAACTGCCTGCTGCACATCCTCGCCCAACAGGAATCGTCGACACTTCAGTGCCTTTTTTAAGGGCCCGAAGAGGCGATAATCGCATGGGGAGAGATCTGGACTTTAGGGCTGGGTCTCGATTATCTCTCAGTAAGGCTGGCGTCCGTTCTGCATCACGACATTTGCGAGATGCGGACGTGCTTGTATAATGAAGCAGCAGCCCTTGGCGCACCATTCCACAACGGTGGTTTTCGACACACATTCTTCATTCTCCGATGGATGTCTAACGGCGTTTGTCCTTCGGCAGGCAAGAAAAGACTAACAGCACATCTACATCTACACGGCTCCTCTGCAAATCACACTTAAGGGCCTGACAGAGGGTTCATCGAACCACCTTCACACTATTTCTCTATTATTCCACACTCGAAGAGCGCGCAAAACAAACGGAAACATATACCTTTCCGTCTGAGCTCTGATTTTCCGTATTTTATTATGATCATCATATCTCCCTACGTAGGTCGTCGTCAAGGAAATATTTTCGCTTTCGGAGGAGAAAGTTGGTGATTGGAATTTAGTGAGGAGATACCGCCACAGCGAGAAACGTCTTTGTTTTGATGATCTCCAACACAAATCCTGCATCGTATCCGTGACACTCTCTGCTCTATTTCTCGGTGATACAAAAAGTACTGCCCTTCTTTGAACTTGCTCAGTGCATTCTGTTAATCCTGTCAGCTAGGGATCCCACACCGCGCAGCAGTACTCCAAAAAGCGGACGGACAAGCGTAGTACAGGTAGCCTTTTTAGTAGATTTGTTACATCGTCTAAGAGTTCTGCCAATAAAACGCAGTTTTTGGTTCGCCTTCCCCAGAGCATTTCCTATGTGTTCTTTCCCATTTAAGTTCTTCGTAATTGTAATCCTAGGTATTTAGTTGAATTTGATTGATTTATCGTGTAAGCGAAGTTTAAAGGATTCCTTTAACCACTCATGTGGATGAACTCACACTTGTTATTTTTTACGGTCAACAGTTAATTTTCGCACCAAACAGACATCTTACCTAAATCGTTTTGCAATTGGTTTCGATAATCTGATGACTTTACCAGACGATAAGCGGTAGTATCATCTGCAAACTACCTAAGACGGCTGCTCCTATTGTCTCATAAATTGTTTATAAAGACAAGAACAGCAGAGGGCCGATAAGATTATATTAGGAAGCGCCAGAAATCACTTCTATTTTACTCGATTACCTTCTGTCTTACTACGGACTTTCACCTCTCAGACAGGAAATCACAAATCCAGTCACATTACTGAGACGATATTCCATAAGGACGCAATTTGATTACATGCCGCTTTTGAGGTAAGGTGTCAAAAGCCTTCTGGAAATCTATAAATACGGAATCTATTTCAAATCCTTTGCCGACCGACAGCACTCAACACTACCTATGATTAAACAACTAGTTGTGTTTCACAAGAGCAATGTCTTCTAAATCCGTGTTGACTGAATGCCAATAGAGAGTTCTGTTAGAGGTAAATCATAATGTTCGAAAACAGTATACGTTCAAAAATCCTGCTATATATCGACGTTAATGATATGAGACTGTAATTTAGTGGATTACTTCTATTGTCTTTCTTCAATATTGGTGTGACCTGTGCAACTTTCCAGTCTGGGTACGGATCTTTCGTCGAGAGATTGGTCGTATATGATTATTAAGTATGGAGCTATTACGTTAGCATACTCTGAAAGGAACCCAATTCGTATACAATCCAGACAGGAAGACTTGTTTTTATTAAATGACTTAGGTTGCATCACTTCTCCGAGGATATCTATTTGTAAGTTACTCAAGTTGGAAGCTGTTCTTGATTCGAATTGTCCAACATTTACTTCATCTTCTTTGGCAAAAGAATTTCGAAAGGCGGTGTTAAGTAATACTGCTTCGGCAGCACTGTCTTCGATAGCATCTCCATTGCTATCGCGCATAGAAGACATTTATTGTGTCTTACCGCTAACATACTTTACATACGACCAGAATATCTTTGGATTTTCTGCTAGATTTCAAGACAAACTTCGTTGTGGAAACTATTATAAGCATCTTCCATTGAAGTCCGAACTAAATTTCGAGCTTCTCTAAATGATCGACAATCTTGTGGTGCTGTTTGGGAACATTTGGTAATAACGTCTCAATAGTTCACGTTTCCGCGTTTATCGCACTCACTTCGGACAGACAGGAATGCCACAGTAATCCCTTGCCTGTATGTCAGAGCTTATGTTCCCACATTGGAGTTACACTACGTTGCACAAACGCTGCAGCAACGACCTCAAAACGAAACTTTTTGGTCTCTCCTTACGCCACATTACCAGTCATGGGCTGGCTATGAGTGAAATTTGATCCCAATTAGACAGAGACTTAATAGAAAAGCTTACATCTGAAATACATATACAGGGTGGTCCATTCATCGTGACCGGGCCAATTATCTCACGAAATAAGCATCAAACGAAAAAACTACAAAGAACGAGACTTGTCTAGCTTGAAGGGGGAAACCAGATGGCGCTATGGTTGGCATGCTAGATGGCGCTGCCATAGGTCAAATAAATATCAACTGCATTTTTTTAAAATAGGAACCCCCATTTTTCATTACATATTCGTGTAGTACGAAAAGAAATATGAATGTTTTAGTTGGACCACTTTTTTCGCTTTGTGATAGATGGCGCTGTAAGTCACAAACAAATGGCTCACAATTTTAGACGAACAGTTGGTAACAGGTAGGTTTTTTAAATTAAAATATAAAACGTAGGTAAGTTTGAATATTTTATTTCGGTTGTTCCAATGTAGTACATGTACCTTTATGAACTTATCATTTCTGAGAACGCATGCTGTTACAGCGTGATTACCTGTAAATACCACATTAATGCAATAAATGCTCAAAATGATGTCCGTCATCCTCAATGCATTTAGCAATACGTGTAACTACATTCCTCTCAACAGCGAGTAGTTCGCCTTCCGTAATGTTAGCACATGTATTGACAACGCGCTGACGCATGTTGTCAGGCGTTGTCGATGGATCACGGTAGCAAATATCCTTCAACTTTCCCCACAGAAAGAAATCCGGGGACGTCAGATCCGGTGAACGTGCTTCGACGACCAATCCACCTGTCATGAAATATGCTATTCAATACCGCTTCAACCGCACGCGAGCCATGTGCCAGACATCCATCATGTTGGAAGTACATCGCCATTCTGTCATGCACTGAAACATCTTCTAGTAACATCTGTAGAACATTACGTAGGAAATCAGCATACACTGCACCATTTAGATTGCCATCGATAAAATGGGGCCAGTTATCCTTCCTCCCATAATGCCGCACCATACATTAACCCGCCAAGGTCGCTGATGTTCCACTTGTCGCAGCCATCGTGGATTTTCCGTTCCCCATTAGTGCATATTATGCCGTTTTACGTTACCGCTGTTGGTGAATAACGCTTCGTCTCTAAATAGAACGCGTGCAAAAAATCTGTCATCGTCCCGTAATTTCTCTTGTGCCCAGTGGCAGAACTGTACACGACGTTCAAAGTCGTCGCCATGCAATTCCTGGTGCATAGAAATATGGTACGGGTGCAACCGATGTTGATGTAGCATTCTCAACACCGACGTTTCTGAGATACCCGAATCTCGCGCAATTTGTCTGCTACTAATGTGCGGATTAGCCGCGACAGCAGCTAAAACACCTCCTTGGGCATCATCATTTGTTGCAGGTCGTGGTTGACGTTTCACATGTGGCTGAACAGTTCCTGTTTCCTTAAATAACGTACCTATCCGGCGAACGGTCCTGACACTTGGATGATGTCGTCCAGGATACCGAGCAGCTTACATAGCACACGCCCGTTGGGCATTTTGATCACAATAGCCATACATTAACACGATATCGACCTTTGCGGCAATTGATAAACGGTCAAAGGTGGCTACACTGAGCCACTGCGCCAGAGATTGCGCCAAAGAGTATTATTAAGCCGCCTCCACAGTGCTTGTCGAGAGCTCGTGATAGTCAGTGCCTGTCGAGGACTCGGGGTAGTCTGTGCTGAGATGTTGTAGCAGAGAGGGTTTGTTGAGATGTGCTATTAGGCAGTGCTTGCCGAGATGTGATATTGGAGAGTTCTGGTTGAGATGTGATAGTAGAGAGTCGGTGTGAGATATAATGTAAGGATTAGAGTGATTTTCATCAATATAAATGAGGTAACTAACTCCGTTTCTTTTTATTTCAGTGTCCTAAATAATGCGTCATTACAGGTTCAGTCAACAAAGCATCTGGCGTGTGTTCTTGTATTAAAGTTTAATTCTGCTTTCCTTACGCAATTATAGTATTTGTAATTTTCTTTTATCACGTCAGTAAAATTGGTATTTAAAAATTCTTGTCTTGTTGAAGAAGAACCATGCCAGATGTGCGTTGAGTCATACTTCCACATACAGAACAGTTATATTTGTGCTTTGGTTTCGTAGGTTTCATAGTTGCTGGGGACTTAATTAATTAATTGTGTTAACGAAAATTTTCATTTCATTCTTTGTTGTTGTTCTTTGCAGTCAGATTACGTAATAATTCTAGTCAGGGCCAATCGTTTACGAGACACAGCGTAAACGGACATAACAGCTACCAAAAATATTTTCAATCATATTTAATTAATCCCCCATGCACCTGGCGACCCTGCCAGGATCGTTCCATGGAATTCTTCTGATTGTAAAAATAGTAGACCGTAGTATTGTTGTAGTAATTTGAGTTTAGTAATTGTAGTCTGTATTGCATGTGTAGATTTGGTAATTGTCATTCTTCTAATGGTATTTTTCAAAATTTAATTTGTGTTGTCTTGTCTACGGGTTTGATAATTTAGTGCAATTATTTCAATTGTTCGATTAATCGTGTTTGAGGGAAACATTTCGTGTGAATGGTATTGTTGGAGATACATTGCCATTGTGTGCAATTTTCATATAGTGACGAGTTTTGTATATTTTGTAAATGATTACGCGATCAATGAAAAAGGCAAAAATGATGAATAGTGAGAATGATGAAATTGTTAACATGGCGAACTCGCCAACACAGGAGAACAGTGTGATGAATAATGAAGTGGAAAACAATGTAATAAGTCAGGAAAATAGTCCGGAACCATTTCAAAATTTTTCTCAATCAGAAAATTCACAGAATACGAGATTAACGATAGAAGATTCTGAAATAGTATCGAACACAGATAGCCTTACAGCTATGACGAAAGAAGCTGGTTTTGTGGGAAATGTTAGGGGTGAAAAGAATTTTGAAACAGTTACTATGGAGCAGTTGATGAGTGCTATATTAAATGTGGGATCACAGTTACGATCTGAATTAAAAACTGATATGGGAACAATGGAAACACGGTTTAGATCTGAATTAAAATCACAAATAGGAACAATTAAAACCGAGATGGGAACTTTGGGATCTGAATTAAAAACTGATATGGGAACACTGGAAACACGGTTAAACTCACGAATAAGGACATGTTTCAAAAATATGAAAGATGAATTAAAGAAAGAAATCAGAGAAGAAGTACAACCGATTTTGAATTCTCACAATAATAGATTAATTGCAGTAGAGATTAGACAAAGGGAACAGGATAGAGAACAGGAAGAAAGAGATCGCGTGATAGTACAAAAATGTTCAGAATTAAAATTACAACGTGCACACGATAAGGAAGAAATAATTGAAAGAATAGAGGAATCCGTACCAAATGACAGATTAAATAACCTAACACAACAGTATGAACAGTTAACTACTAAATGTGTTAATACTGAAACCCGAGTCGCGATACTTACGGAAGACGTAAATAAACAGAAAGAACAAATAGGTGATTTATCGGGAAGAGTTGAGGAGATTTCAGACAAATTGACAAATCTTAGTTTAAATGGGGACAGAGATTCAGATGATACAGCACCATTGCCATTTGCAGAAACCGAAGAGTACCAGAACATAAATAAGCATGTTGAAAATCAGGGAAAATTTAATGAACGCGTGAAAAAGGAAGTTGAGGCATTACGAAAGCAAGTCAAACAAATTGAAGGCGAAATCGTAGGAAAAGACAGCAGAAGAAATTTAGAATCACGGATAGCAGAGGGCTTTGAAGAAAATAATTTATTTCATTTACGAGAAGCAACAAGAGAGCGCCAGGCGCGTGAACTTGACAATAATCCACATTCGGACTGGGACACACGGGGTAGGTCTTTGTCGCCACGAGGCGAAAACTTTGACTATAAACACTTTTTGACTGTTCGGAAATTTAAGATCTTCCGCAATTCTAAGAACGACATACATCCATGTTCATGGTTAGATCAATTTACGTACGCACTTTCACCAAATTTGCCACTAAGTCACAAACTAGAAATTATGTGCGGCTATTAAAGTCCTCAGGGGATTCACTACTCTAAGTGAATATGTGCCGTAGCGAGCATAGGGCCCCGAGCTGTAGTGGTGCTATTTCTCTTTTAGTTTTCTGCACCGCTGCCTACTCTTTTACTATTCTTTGCATCTGTCAAAACAACTCTTCGACTATCAATCTATCTAGTGAGTAAGTAAACAATAACCGGATTTGACTAATTTACCCAAAAGTGATTTCGGAAATTGCCATGTGGAGTTACTGTACCTTCAGCAGCATTCATTCGTAGCTTAAACGAAATTTTACCTATTTATCTTCGTGACAATATTACTTCTTATGTTGACGATATTCTTATTGCTAAACATTCTTGGAGTGAGCACAACAAAATTTTGGATTCATTGTTACGTATCTTTGCAAGAGTTGGCATTACAGTGAACTTAGAAAAATCTGAATTTGGTCGTTCTCAGGTGAAATTTCTCGGTCACATTATTTCTACAGAAGGTATTTTTCCTGATCCAGAGAAATTAGACGCTATTCGTAACTATGCTGTTCCTACCACAAAACGTGATGTTCGTAGTTTCCTTGGTGTCTGTAATTTTCTTCGACGCTTTGTTAAATTGGACGATTTGGCCACACCTCGTTTATGTCAACTATCTGGAAAGAAATCTAATTGGTGTTGGGATGAGGAAGCTCAGTCAAAATTTGAACAGCTTCGTGATGCTTTAGTTGCTGCTCCACTTCTTTCACATCCGGATTTATCTAAAGAGTTTTGTTTGGCAACGGACTCATCATACAAGGGCCTAGGGGCACACTTATTTCAAGAGATAGAAGAAGACGGCGTTGTAGTACAGAAAACTATTGCATTTGGAAGTCGTGTTCTTTCTAAATCAGAAAAGAATTATTCGATTACGGAACTTGAAGCTTTGGCTGTTGTTTGGGCTTTCACAAAATTTCGCAAATTTTTGTTTGGCAGACATACTAAGGTTTACACCGATCATCGAGCTCTGGAATTTCTTATGTCAACAAAATTAACTCACGGCAGATTGTCACGATGGGCGTTGTATCTACAGGAATTTGATTTTAGTATTGTTTACATACAGGGTTCTTCAAATATTGTTGCCGATGCTTTATCAGGTGCACCTATGGGTTTGAAACAAAGTGCTGAAGAGGACTGCAAGGAAAACAATTATTGTTTGATGTATATTCAAGGTGTTGCGTTTGAGAACTTTATTTCGTCTTCGCTCCAGGACATCGCTAAGGAGCAAAATAAGGATCCAGTCTGGAAGGACATTAAGGAGAAGTGGAGGAGAAAGGAAAGCGTAGCGATTAGACAGCATTATCTAGTTCGCAATGACATTCTTTTTAAACGAAAATCGGTCGACAACTCTGTTTGGTTAGTTTGTATTCCTGATGAGTGGGTTAATAAGCTGATTTGGTATACGCATTTCAGTTATGCGCACTTTGGTCCCAGAAAATGCTTTCATAAATTATGAGAAAATTGTTATTTCAGTAATATGGAAAAACGTATTCGATCTGTTCTGGCCAAATGCAAATTATGTCAAAAGGCTAAGCCGCCAACAGTTTCTCACAGAGCACCGTTGTTTCCTATCACTCCAGCGAAATTAAAGGAGATGGCTGCAGTCGATTTGTTCGGGCCAGTGGTTCGTTCTACTAATGGTTTTGCGTACATTTTCGTAGCAGTGGAGTTGACATCAAAATATGTGTGTTTTACACCTTTACGCAAAGCAACAGCTCGTTCAGTATCTAACGCTTTCATCAAACATTTTCTTAAAGAAGTTGGTCATGTTGATAAGGTTATATCAGATAATGGATCACAGTTTCATTCTAAAATTTGGCTTCGTACTCTACAGCGTCGTAAAATTAAACCAATTTTCATTTCACTTTTTCACCCTCAATCTAACGCTTCAGAGAGATGGATGAAGGAAATCAATAAATTGTGTCGTCTTTATTGTCATCAGAATCACAGAACTTGGGATCAGTATCTTCATATTTTTCAAAACATTCTGAATGAACTCCCTAATGATTCAACTTCTTTACCGCCTATATTGATATTAAAAAATAAAGCACCGACAAATCGCATTTCTGAAATTGTTCCTTTTCCTCCTACACGGAAACTGCGGCATTCTGAAGTTGTGAGCCTGGCTCTGCAAAATATTGCATCTGCGGCTGCTAGAAGAGAGAAATCAGCTAAACGTCCTGGTCGTTTAAAAACCTTGTTAGTTGGTCAAAAGGTGTTAATTAAGTCTCATCGTTTGTCTCACAAAGGAAAAGGCTTGTGTCGCAAATTTTTTCTGCTTTATAACGGTCCATATAGAATTCGTAAAATTATTCATGATAACACTGTCGAAGTAGAAACTCCTAAATGTCGACGCTCTAAAGGAATACATCATATATCTAACGTAAAAATTTTTGTGGAATGATATACTTTTAAAAAATTTTTGTGGAATGACATACTTTTGAGAAACCGACAGCTAGATGTAAACATGCGGAGAGTACAAGGATACGGCGCTGTGTTTTGGCGGCGGCATATACTCAAAGCAACAGTCAAGTCTGCGCGCCGCACAAAGCAGTCGTTGACCGCAAACAATTGCTTCCTACGTCACGCGCCTACAGCTGATCGAGCGCTCAGTGCGAATGCACTGACAGCCGTAAACAAATATACAGTTTAATTTCTCCGACTAAATTCAGTATAAAGCTATAGTGACTTGATGAATTATGTTATTAACATTCAGTGTTTTTCAGGATACGGTTCTATAAAATATTTAAGAACTTCAGGTAAATTCTGTGTGTCTCCGACGTTAAGAGGACTTGTTATCGAGAAATTTTCAGGAAGAATGTAATTTCGAAGAAGAAACTAATAAACTAAAAAAAAAAGGTAACTATTAATTGAGTTCATTTTTCAGGTAACATATTTCCACTTAGGTACGTACTTTAGACGTAATTTGCTGCTCGCGATTACGTGATTCATACTTTGTGCTAAATTTCATGTTCTATGAAATTACTTGTGAAGCGACGTGCTTGCGTACGTTAACTGATTTTGACAATGATTATTAATGAACTGGGTTGTAACTTGTGTATATTATGCATCGCTTGGCTGCACTGCTTTTTCACTGATGTCATATTTTTTTTACTATGTGTCTGCTGTGCTTATTTATTTAAATTATAATTGTCACCTGATTTATTGTGCTGATGTGGTTAGGTATGTAGGTAATACTTTGTGATTTATCTGCTTGCGCCTTCATGTTTACTTATTAAGATGACATATGAACATTTATTTGCTTATGCTGATATGATGCTAATGACCTGTTTATTATGTTAGATAACATATGTTTGCTGCTATGCGTATGGATTGCATATTTATACATTTCTGTTTGTCGTCACAACTACTATTTAATTTGGTATATAGCAATGCTGATGTACAGTGTACGAACATAGAGTTTAGGTTACACTATGGTATAGGTTACAAATTGTTCGCTTGGCAGAGCCTCGTTGTAAGGATTGTGCTGCATCCACTTGTTGACATTCTGTTCTCTACTGGTATATTTACTCGCTATTGCTTGTTTTGCTTACGCTCAGTGCCTTATATTTTTAAGATAAGAAAATGAACTGCTATAATTCGACGAACGACATTGGTACAAAGAACTTCATAGAAGTCACATGAGCTGAGGTTTTATGGAAGTTGTATAACTTTATGCTAATAGGAAGGAAGCTAACGACATGACATACCATTACTAGGTTTAGACCATTAACAATTATTACACTGCACTCTTCATGAGCAATTGAAATAGGAAGTGACACTTGACACAAAAAATACTCCACATGTTTGCTTCTGCCATAATTCTTGAAGTGGTGTACACACTGTGAAATATTATGATCATTCACACTCCGTAATCGTACTTAATTACTGAGAGTTATTCGAACAAAGTCTGTTAGAGGTCATGTATGCATTTCTTTGTTTATAATTCATAATGAGTAGAAGATTTGGCTCAGATGGATTACACAGAGGTTGTGTGTTGACAATGTGTCTTCGGATTGTATGGGATGATGAGGTTTGCATTAGGATTTTATCTGTACTTGTTCGAGGAGACTGACTAGAGGAAAGAGTTGTTATGGAAGTGAAGTGATTTTGGTAATAAGGTTTATATGTATCGACGTATTGAAGAGGTATTGTTGAGGTATTGAGATTATATGAAGTTGATGATTATTGGAGTTTTTGTGGACAAGAGGTAAGGTAAATGCTATTAATGATAAGGTTTATATGTATCGACGTAAGGGATATTATTGAAGTATTGAGATTATGTGATGCTGATGATTATTGGAGTTTTGGTGGATAAGAGGTAAAGTAAGTGAGGAGCATATTTTTTTTGTTGGTCTTATGGAACAAGGAGGATGAAGATAGCAGACTAGAACACTAAAGTAGAAGGAAGATAGTCTATACACACTTTGTTAAATCACTAAGCAGTATATACTTTTTTTTTAAGAGAGGAAGTATTTGCATATCTTGGCTCACTGACAGTTGTTCAGCAACAGTACATTTTGATCTGGCTTGGCAAACATTGGTCTTGACATGATGACTATGACGTTGACTTAACTATTATTGACTGTTATACATTGCTGCCACTACTACTTGATACAAATGATGAACATCAGATTTTGACAGAATTGTTTTTACACAGTTAACACTATTCAATTACACTGTAGTACTTAATGTGGATGAAAGATGAGTGAGTGTGTTTTGTGTGTTTTCCTTTCCTAATCCTACCCAGCTATCTCCTAAATATTATTTTATTTGTTTGCTGTGCCTTGCACTGACACCCATAAATATTATAGGTTTACTGATAGTTGAGTATTTGTAATAGTTAATATGAAAATTATCTGACATCATTTGTGTGTTTGTGATGATTTGTATGTTTAGTGTAAAAGCATTTGTATGTGCATTCAAACTATTGTTCATGCCCGAACTGTCTGATTAGTGATAGTGAATATCATGGACTGCTCTCTGGACCTGCTCATCATTGCTAGATGCAACTGATGGACTACTTGTATGGAAATGAAGTCACTTGTTGGTGTCTGCACCTGCTCAACATTACTGGGTGCACAGATGAAGCTACTTGTATGGAAATGATGTCACCTGTTGGTGTCTGCACCTGCTCAACATTGCTGGGTGCAACTGATGGACTGCTTCTACTGAAATGATGTCACTTGTTGGTGTCTGCACCTGCTCAACATTGCTGGGTGCAACTGATGGACTGCTTCTACTGAAATGAAGTCACTTGTTGGTGTCTGCACCTGCTCTCAACATTGCTGGGTGCAACTGATGGACTGTTTCTGCTGAAATGATGTCACTTGTTGGTGTTTGCACCTGTTGACCATTGCTGGGCTGGAATTATCAACTATTTGTTTTTTTTTTTTTTGACAATTAAAAGCATTTTATGTGAACATTTGTATAAACTGATTTTTTGTGTATTGTGCAAACTATTATGTAAAGCCACATGTATGAAAAGAATTTGTATTGTCTACTGTATTTTATATATTAGGTTATTGAAAGGTCAGTGCAAAGCCAAAATTTTAACTAATTATGTGATATTTAGGTATTAATATTATCTTTTATTTTTGTCTGTATTTTTGTGGACGAATTTGGTGGTATTTTCACCACCAATGCTGGCAAAAATACCATCAAATTCTGGCCTGTGGAGGAGGGGCATATGAAAGGTGGCTACACTGAGCCACTGCGCCATAGATTGCGCCAAAGAGTATTATTAAGCCGCCTCCACAGTGCTTGTCGAGAGCTCGTGATAGTCAGTGCCTGTCGAGGACTCGGGGTAGTCTGTGCTGAGATGTTGTAGCAGAGAGGGTTTGTTGAGATGTGCTATTAGGCAGTGCTTGCCGAGATGTGATATTGGAGAGTTCTGGTTGAGATGTGATAGTAGAGAGTCGGTGTGAGATATAATGTAAGGATTAGAGTGATTTTCATCAATATAAATGAGGTAACTAACTCCGTTTCTTTTTATTTCAGTGTCCTAAATAATGCGTCATTACAGGTTCAGTCAACAAAGCATCTGGCGTGTGTTCTTGTATTAGAGTTTAATTCTGCTTTCCTTACGCAATTATAGTATTTGTAATTTTCTTTTATCACGTCAGTAAAATTGGTATTTAAAAATTCTTGTCTTGTTGAAGAAGAACCGTGCCAGATGTGCGTTGAGTCATACTTCCACATACAGAACAGTTATATTTGTGCTTTGGTTTCGTAGGTTTCATAGTTGCTGGGGACTTAATTAATTAATTGTGTTAACGAAAATTTTCATTTCATTCTTTGTTGTTGTTCTTTGCAGTCAGATTGCGTAATAATTCTAGTCAGGGCCAACCGTTTACGAGACACAGCGTAAACGGACATAACAGCTACCAAAAATATTTTCAATCATATTTAATTGAGCCCCCATGCAACGGTCAATTTTAACACGGGTAATGTATCACGAAGCAAATACCGTCCACAGTGGCGGGATGTTACGTGATACCACGTAGTTAAACGTTTGTGACTATTTCAGCGACATCTATCACAAAGCGAAAAAAGTGGCCCAATAAAAACATTCATATTTCTTTACGTACTACACGAATATGTAATAAAAAATGGGGGTTCCTATTTTAAAAAACGCAGTTGATATCCGTTTGACCTATGGCAGCGCCATCTAGCGGGCCAACCATAGCGCCATCTGGTTTCCCCCTTCAAGCTAGACGAGTTTCGTTCTGTGCAGTTTTTTCGTGTGATGCTTATTTCGTGAAATATTTGGCCCGGTCACTATCAATGGACCACCCTGTATACTAACTACGAAAATAGTTGAGTCAGTGGCTACTCGTAACCAAAAATTAGCAGTTATGTCGATGACAGATCGTTTGCGGAACGATGTTAACCAAAGCGTGTACAACTCAATTTTTCGTGTTATTTCACCCGTGTAGGAGACCATGCCGCAGGATAGAAGTCAGACACTAGAAACCAAGGGTCAAACAACAAGAGTTCATCAACACAATCAATTCATCCATTTGAAAGTTTCTTAACATAGGATGTAGCCAGTCATACGCACATTTTCATTGCTGCCACGCTTTTTGTTAAACTAGATTAACACACTCATCTTCACAAAAAAAAAAACAGAACACCTTGGGCGAGTGGAGATAGGACGTTCGTATTAACAGAACATTTACATTAGAATGTTCTGCAGAAAAGATAAGCATTTGAACTAGTAGGTCCGCGGGTTCAGAGTCAACATCGAGATCGCGGCGCAACACCACCTACTGGTAAAACGTGCCAGTGGCTCTCGTTGTCGCTGTAAACCGAAGGTAATGCATCAGTGTGATTCGGCAATGCAACGGGTGTTTGCAGAGTGGTTCACGCGAGCCCGTAGTACACAAAGGGATGGGTCAGGTTGCACCACCCAGACCATCCCCGAGAAGATCGACACCTCATCCGAATGGCATTGAAGGACAGATCTGCATCCTTTCCGGCTCTGGCGCAACAGTGGAACAGTGTAACACATCGTGCACCATCAGGGATGACAGTCCGTCACCGTTTATTACGGCATGTTTTATGTGCGGGTCGTCCACTTCTCCGTCCTCATTTGACAAATGTGCAGAAACATGCTAGACAGCAATGGTGTATGGAATGACGTCACCGGGGACAAGATGGCATCAGGTAGTGTTTTCGGACGAATCCAGGTTCTGTTTGCTTGAAAATCGTGGCTGCATTTTGGTTCGCCGCAGGTAGGGATAGCGTATCACAGTGATTGCATTCACATGAGACGTAGAGAGCCAACTCGAGGCCTTATGGTGTGGGTTGTTATTGGGTACATCCAAAAATCAGAGTTGGCGCGTGTCCATGACACTGGACCAGTGCGACCTGTAGCCATACCCTTTCTGGACAAAACTCCAGACGCCATTTATCAGTAAGACAATGCACAACCACGTGTTGCTGCACGAACACGTGCCTTCTTGGTGTCACGCGATGTGAGCCTTTTGCCCTGGCCCGTCAAATCGCCAGACTTGCCGGAAATCGAAAATGTGTGGAATATGGCTCTGTGACACAATGCCAACCACCACAGATTAACTGTGGAACCAGGAGAATGCAGCGTGGATGGCTATTCCACAGGCTGCCATTCACGCCTTATACGCGTCGACCTCGTCACGCATGGAACAAGTTATCAGGGCCCGTGGCGGACCCTGAGCCTACTAGGGAACAGGACACATGTTCAACCGAAGTGACCGAAATGCTAATCATTTCTGCAGAACATAGTGACGTACAAGTCCTGTGATTACCAAAGTTCTGTCTCTATTCTTCAAGGTGTTCAGTTTCTTCTGAACATGAGTGTAAAATTACACATTACATAAATTGTTTACAATACCATGCACAAGAAATCAACATATCAACAATATAAATCAACTTAAAATAGTAAAAAATCTGAGGAAATCATGGATTCTGTGAGAAGGTGAGGGCGTTTGAATTGCATGCGTTGCCATCAGAATCATTTTTGGATTCCAGAAATGTGCCACTTACATCGTTTCAACGCAGAACGCATTATAAACCATTTAAAATTACTGTAGGAATAATAATAACTGTATTACTATCGTCATAGCGAACACAATATTGTGGTTGCGTTAATCACTAGACAAAACGTCTAAATATGTCCATAGAATATGGTTCCTCTCAATATTAGAAAACAGTTACGAAAGGAGATTCTCATTAGTCTAGGAAATCTTAGTATCAGATAGCCAGCAAACAGTGTACAGCATAAATCCTAAGAATAACGCAAAAAAATTTTGTGAAAAAAAAGTCACTACGAAGAAGGTGGGAAAAAGAGAGACCCCCAAAACGTGTAATGCCTTCGCATGTTAACCTTTGTAAGGAGAGAAATAGAACGTTTAACTACATAGAGTGAATTGTTTGTGTTGTTTCAGTATGTTACATCGTGTACAACAAGAAATGACGCTGTCGTGAAATAAGCAGATCCATAAGTGCTTATGAAGGGCTTATAGTAATACTGAAGTATTTGGCAAGTGCCTGAAGGTACCCATCATTGTTGCGCCACAACACTCTGGAAATATGTCGTGGTATATACGGACTACTAACGCTTTTCGTTTTATTTGCACATCCGGCCTGTGTTTACACAAGCGCCGCCAGATATTGCACGGGCCGAACACAGACAGTAACTCAGAGAAACCTTTCAGTCTGCAGTTCATTCACACGCTATGATTTGCCTGTGCAAAACACTGTTTGTATAGACAAGCCAGTCCAAACATCTGAGCTTGTAAACGGCCCTAAACAGTCCGTAATCATCGTCGTGAATGTATTGGTCGCGGCTGAGTAGAATGCGAGCAGCAAAAATGTAGCAGCGAGTAAGATGTACTCTATCGCAGAATAGCACAGGCCATTCTAAAAATCGTTTCCGTGAATGCTATTACGTCAACATCGTAATAACGACTGACTTGATGAGGCTCGAGCGACGTGAATATATTAAACTGTATACTTCTAGAGTGCAATCATACTACTGTATTAGCGTCGATCACATTTTCCATTTGTGTGTACATGATTTCAGTAGCTGTTCTACAAATACTCTATTAATATTGGTTCTTTGTACGCAAATACTGAAATCCGATTTTTCATCATCGTACACGTTTCATTTTATTCAGTTAAAACATTGATAGAGGGAGAACTGCTGTTACCTTTCTTGTTTACAGTACTCTGGGGTGAGGAAAATCATGGGATAGCGGTATGAAGATATGCAGATGACGGTAGTATCACGTACACAAGGTGCAAAAGGGCAGTGCATTGGTGGGGCTGTCATTTGTACTTAGTTGATTCATGTGAAAAGTTGATTATGGCCGCACGACGGGTTTTAACAGACCCTGAACGTGAAATGGCAGTCGGAGCTAGACGCATGAGGCGTTCCATTTCGGACATCGTTAGGGAATTCGATATTCCGAAATCTACAGTGTCAGAAGCGTGTCGAGAATACCAAATTTTAGGCATTATCCCTCACCACGGACGACGCAGTGGCCGACGGCATTCACTAAACGTTCGAGAGCAGCGGCTTTTGTGTAACGTTGTCATTGTCAGTGCTAATAGACAAGCAATACTGCATGAAACAGCCGCAGAAATGGATGTGGGACGTACGACGAAAGTATCCGTTTCGACAGACCGGCCAGTGTGGCAGATCGGTTCTAGGCGCTTCAGTCTGGAACCGCGCGACCACTACGGTCGCAGGTTCGAATCCTGCCTCGGGCATGGATGTGTGTGATGTTGTGAGGTGCCGAGGTGGAGAAGAGTTTGTACCTCTTTAATTCAGACGAATTTTGCATGAGAACTGGACATGCACTCGACCCCTCCTTACATATCACCTAACTGATTATGTGCGCAACGGTAACGGAAGAAAATGATGGTGGACCATGCTAGTTGGTAAAATAATGAGTGCACACTTACAATAATTTAATAAAAATCGTAATCTACTCAGAAAAAAGATAACTTTATCATAAAAAACAACATTAAATGGGATTTTGCATATATCTACGAAATTGTATGCTGATTAAATATTATAATGAGATTTATTATACATCACAACCTAAATGTACATGATTATCGACACAAACAGTGGGTTAAAGGACAGGGTATACTGAAATATTATGAGAATAAGCGTTGGCTCCTACTCTCTATGATCCAATAGATTGACGATAATGACTGGAGGTCCTAATGAATCAAATATTAATCTCCTGTGTATATAGCAGTATCGCAATTAGTAGTGACAGCTCAAATGGGATCACAAGGAGAAACAAGCAAAGTGGACTTGTATCAAAGTGAGCGCGCGTGCTGCTGAGGGATTCAGTATAAAATTGATAAGGTCCTGCAATGCCGGAGCCGCAAAATACTGTACCAGTACTGAAATATGCAGCACGTCGTCGGTAGGCAGCGTCCTGATGATGTAGGCGCCGACTTCTGCCGTGCAGCAACTCTGTGTCAACCCCTGGCCGCCAAGGCTGCCTGAGAATTCTAAGTTCTTCCGAAAACGAGCGACCAAGTCGCAAGCACGTCCGACTCCACCGAAGATCAGATCCCAAATCCCTCCGTGATGCGATGCAAGAGCGAAGCCGGCATTGCTCAACTCCCTACTCTCCTCGAAAACCCGAATCAGCATTCAGTTCTGATTCCAAAATTCCCCCACACTGTCTCAGAACATCTTTCGCGCCAATAGCGACCGTTCCCTCCAGTTTCGAGCAGGGCTTTATGACGTCTACTAGCCTCAGTTTAAGTTGACCGATCATGCCTCTGCTATTCAGCTGAGGGCACTGAACTTGCCGTTTGACTGCCTATGAAAACTACCTGCCTAGACTACCGGCCATTGGTGCCAGACAGTCGCACCTGGCAGGGCACAGTTCACAGGTATTTTCAGAATCATAAGGCCAATGCAGTCAGCCGGTGCCAGGAATCTTCGTTCCAGACGCGCCGGAGCGGTAAATACATAAACTGCGGCGACACTCAGACGTTTCATAAGTCGTTTCACCCTGCATACAATAGGCGAAACTCGACGGACGTCAGTCGTTCCGCCATGTGCTGAAGCCTATTGTACGAACCCCTCAGAATTCAGGGAAGTGCAGCCCCCAACCGGAATCGCAGTGTGCCGCGTCCTACGATGCTCGCCTCACCCAGGTCACCCACGGAAGTAAAACAACATGCTTAGGAATCAAGTGAAAAGTATTTTTTGAGCTCTCAGTACAATTACTCTCATTACAATAACCTTATTCGGTCTGTTCCCACCGTGCAATGACATAAAACATTAATAAAATTGATGAAAATGAGAGGAGACATGCAAAAGAGGGCATGGAAGCTCTCAATGTCCTTAGGTTCGTTAGGTTTAAGTAGCTCTACGTCTAGGGGACTGATGACCTCAGATGTTAAGTCCCATAGTGCTCAGAGCCATTTGAACCATTTTCGTTTGGACAGTGCTGCGAAATTTGGTGTTAATGGGCTACGACGACAGACAACTGACGCGAGTGCCTTTGCTAACAGCACGATATCACCTGCAGCACCTCTTCTGGGCTCGTGACCATATCGGTGGACCCTAGACGATCGGAAAACCTTGGTCTGGTCAGATGAGTCCCGATTTCAATTGGTAAGAGCTGATGGTAGGGTTCGCGTGTGGCGCAGGTCCCACGAAGCCATGGATCCAGGTTGTCAACAAGGCACTCTGCAAGCTGATGTTGACTCCATACTGGTGTGGGCTGTGGTTACATGAAACGTACTGGCTTCATGGTTATACTCGACCATTTGGAGACCATGTGCAGCCATTCATAGACTTCATGTTCCCAAACAACCATGGAATTTTTACGAATGACAGTGCGTCATTACACTAGGACACAACTGTTTGCTACTGGTTTGAAGAACATTCTGGACAATTCGAGTGAACGATTTGGCCATCCAGATCGTCCGACATGAATCCCGTGGAACATTTTTGGACATAATCGCGGAATCAGTTCGTCCACAAAATCCTGCACTGGCAACAATTTAGCAATTATGGACGGGTATAGATCAGGCTTGGCTCAATATTTCTGCACGTAACTTCCAACGACTTGTTGAGTCAATGCCAAGTCGAGTTTCTGCGCTACGCCGGGCAAAAGGAAATCCAACACGTTGTTAGGAAGTATACAATGAGTTTTGTCACGTCTGTGTAGTTACGTGATTTCTGGATGCACCGCTCTGTTCCTTTTTGGCATCAGCACAGTAAATATTAACAAGTGACAGACTGTAAACGGCGAACAACGAATATAAGGCTGACAAAGGAATCTTCTAGTAAGAAAATATTTTTTCAGTCCACTCAGTATTATTGACACGATAAAATGGGCACAATATTGCGCGGAAATGTGAGAACAAGAATGTCACGATAACACTGCGTAATATTTATGTCTGGGAAGCGTCATTGAGAATCAAAACTCTGACTTCGTAGCGCACATGTCGGCGCCCGAAGATATGGTTCTGGCGTGTATTGAGATTGCGTTACTTACTTTGCAAAACACGAACAGAAATTACGCAGAACGGTTGAAACAGGAGTCCGGCAGGCATTTCACTGGACCAGGCACTCTTTCATGGCAGCCTACGTCGTAATCCAACACAACTGATCACAGATAAAAAAAGGGAACTGTGTAATTTAGCGGGTGCATGTGCTGTTTTCTTTGCACTCTCTGATGAACTAGCCGCGCGGGCTAGCCGGGCGGTCTATGGCCTCTTGTCACGGTTAGCGCGGCTCTCCCCATCGGAGGTTCGAGTCCTCCCTCGGGTTTGGGTCTGTGTGTTGTCCTTAGCGTAAGTTAGTTTAAGTTAGATTAAGTAGTGTGTAAGCCTAGTGACCGATGACCTCACCAGTTTGGTGAGTTAGAAACGCCGGCCGAGGTGGCCGAGCGGTTCTAGGCGCTACAGTCTGGAACCGCACGACCACTATGGTCGCAGGTTCGAATCCTGTCTCGGGCATGGATGTGTGTGATGTCCTTAGGTTAGTTAGGTTTAAGTAGGTCTAAGTTCTAGGGGACTGATGACCTCAGAAGTTAAGTCCCATAGTGCTCAGAGCCATTCGAACCTTAGAAACTTACCACAAATTTCCAAACAATGTTATAGTAATTGTCGTAAGAGAAAGAAAACAATTATTTTTTAATTACTGATTAAATGAATGCATGATGTTATGTCTGTTGGTTGATTTGGAGTAGGGGATCAAAAAAATGGTTCAAATGGCTCTGAGCACTATGGGACTTAACTTCTAAGGTCATCAGTCCCCTAAACTTAGAACTACTTAAACCTAACTAACCTAAGGACATCATACACATCCATGCCCGAGGCAGGATTCGAACCTGCGACCGTAGCGGTCGTGCGGTTCCAGACTGTAGCGCCTAGAACCGCTCGGCCACCTCGGCCGGCAGGCGATCAAACAGCGAGATCATCGGCCCCGTCGGATTAGGAAAGGATGGTGAAAGAAGTCGGCCGTGTTCTTTCAATGGAACAATCCAGGCATTTGCCTGAACAGATTTAGGGAGATCACGGAAGACCTAAATCGGGACGCCCGGACGCTGGTTTCAACCATCGTCCTCCTGAATGCGAGTCCAGTGTGCTAACCATTGCGACACCTGGCTCGGTAATCTTACGTCTGTGGCGCGATAACGGTGCAAGAAGAATGAAGATGTATGCTCACCAGACAGCTGCACAGATGTTACTTGTCTAGTAGCGACACGGTTCGGCTTCGCGCGAGTAGCATTAAGTACATGGCTATTACAAATGATTGAAGCGATTTCATGAATTCACTGTAGCTCCATTCATTGACATATGGTCACGACACACTACAGATACGTAGAAAAACTCATAAAGTTTTGTTCGGCTGAAGCCGCACTTCAGGTTTCTGCCGCCAGAGCGCTCGAGAGCGCAGTGAGACAAAATGGCGACAGGAGCCGAGAAAGCGTATGTCGTGCTTGAAATACACTCACATCAGTCAGTCATAACAGTGCAACGTCACTTCAGGACGAAGTTCAACAAAGATCCACCAACTGCTAACTCCATTCGGCGATGGTATGCGCAGTTTAAAGCTTCTGGATGCCTCTGTAAGGGGAAATCAACGGGTCGGCCTGCAGTGAGCGAAGAAACGGTTGAACATGTGCGGGCAAGTTTCACACGCGTAGCCGCGGAAGTCGACGAATAAAGCAAGCAGGGAGCTAAACGTACCACAGCCAACGGTTTGGAAAATCTTACGGAAAAGGCTAAAGCAGAAGCATTTCTTAAACAGGAGATTGGAAAACCGATGGATCGGTCGTGGTGGAGATCATGATCAACAATTCATGTCATGGCCTCCACGCTCTCCCGACTTAACCCCATGCGATTTCTTTCTGTGGGGTTATGTGAAAGATTCAGTGTTTAAACCTCCTCTACCAAGAAACGTGCCAGAACTGCGAGCTCGCATCAACGATGCTTTCGAACTCATTGATGGGGACATGCTGCGCCGAGTGTGGGAGGAACTTGATTATCGGCTTGATGTCTGCCGAATCACTAAAGGGGCGCATATCGAACATTTGTGAATGCCTAAATAAACTTTTTGAGTTTTTGTATGTGTGTGCAAAGCATTGTGAAAATATCTCAAATAATAAAGTTATTGTAGAGCTGTGAAATCGCTTCAATCATTTGTAATAACCCTGTATCTGCGGCCCGACGGCTTTACCTGTGTAGCTTGTTTTTTCTGGGGCCAAGAATAAAATTCTGAGAACAACATTAAGCAGGAGAAGACCATCACTGTCATATAACTTATCGAGGTAAGCAGCGCACGCCAGGAAAGTAGTCTGGAGGCATGAATGTTGTGTGTTCCATACAGAATTGGCGTTTGGAGTGACACCTCATGACAACAATAAAAGCACATCGTGATTAAATAATATGTGTACAACCAATGTAAGTGTTGTATGCGGATCATTGATGTACATGTGTTAGAGACTGAATATGTATCGGAGGCTAGCTAAGGTGGCATAAATAAAAGAGAAAAATAAGAAGAAACACACGTTCTACAATTTACGTGATTAGCTCGTGTTACATCACTCCTCTTGTAAAGCACCGTACGCTCTGAGATACACTGTTGACACTCACTGCCGCAATTCCTTGTCGTGCACCCTTTATGACAGACTTAACAGTGCCACGCAAGGAAATGTTCACATCTAGATTTGATTCAAGGAAAGCAAAAAGCTAGAAGCTGAGTCATCTGCTACGCTGGTGACAGTACATACTTTATGTAAACGGAGCAAAGTTGCTGAAGTACGATACTTCAGAGATGAGTTACTGACTGTTTGTTTTTAGAAGAATTTGCAGCGAATTAAGAGTGCAGATCCTGAGTGGTAAGCTCAGTGAGGCAAAAATGGACAGTCTGAATTGTCATATTGCAACATGCGACCCTCAACCATCTTAGAAGTATTTCGAAGTATCGTGTATTCAACCTCAAGAAAATTCTGAACCCCATTCAAAAAGACCGTGTTCATAACTTTGCTATCTTTAAGAGATCTGAATCTCTTTCTCAGCGGTGGAGATTCATTTACTAGTCTGCTGCATAATTTGTAAACGTTCACACAAATAAAATATTTCACCCCGCTCCGCAGCAAATCATGTCCTCATCTGTGTTTGATTCAAGGAAAGCAGGAAGCTGAAATCTGGGTCACCTGCTGCGGTGCTGCAAAATTTTCTTTACATAAATGAAGTAAAGCTACATCCCCTGTTGGGTTTTACTCTGTGCAGGAATAATTTAAAATCACAGGTTCCAAGCTCGCACATTTTTCACTATGCGGTTGTTCTAAAATGATTCCAATCAGCTGGATGTCACTTAAGCAACTTGCATGTTCCTAAACAGTTATCCAGCCAGGGTGAGATGAGAGCTATGTGTAAAGTCGGATCCGAACCACGTTTCAGTTCTGGCAAAACCTCAGATCAATGAGAGATAACGCTAGGTTACAGAGTAGAAAAAAGTGACTCACCCAGGATTCGATACTACAACCTTTTAATTCCTACTCAAACGCTCTACAACTTTTTCTTTTCTTACTTTTTTTAATGAAACAGAAAATACTTGTTCCCTCTCTTGTCTCTGTGCTAGTCCCTCACATGGTTCAAGCCGACTTCTTTTTTAGAAAATAAAACTTGATAGACATAAATACCACAGTTTCGGGACTCAAAATAAAATAAATTTTTTCTGTAGGAATAACGCAATGAGAAAATGTTCCAGAACAAGGGAAAAAAACAAGAACTACTCAATACCTTGATGATTAAAGATAAGGAGCAACATATTCCCAAATAAATCATAATAACGTGGCAGCCTCTGCCAATTCCTATGTGCTTTGACCATATACTGGAGAAAAACACGGGAGTCAAGATTATTTTCAGGCTCGAGGAGCCATACGTACGTCCTACTAAATAAATAATCGTTCATTTTAGAATAAGTGTTGTTTCATGCAAGAATAGTGATTGTTATGTTCATATATATAAACTTGTTTTGTTATCATCGCTTTTAACTAAGATATTGCAATTTGTAATGCAGGAAAACTGTTCTTGTAAATTTAATTTAAAAAAATAGAAAAAGAAACAACAGAGAGTAAGGTGATCACTCGCTTAAAGCGAAAATCCGGCTGCAAGTCCCGGTATGATATAGAAAAGAAGCAGTTAAGATGACCGCTCTCATCGAACAGGTATTCCCGGTTCGAGTCCCGGTCTGGCACAATTTTCATTGTCAGCATTCTAATATAGAGTCTAAGATGGTTCATATTCGGCTCATGGACTAGGTCAAGATGTACACACATTCAACATGGCATGGCTGTAGTCTTCAGAGTCTACCGCGACAGCTCTGAGAAGTAAAACCGAACGTGGAACCGACAAGCCGCCAGCGGTCTTTTTTTCTCACTGACAAACAGTAAACTGCTGTTGTGAATCCATTGTGCATCAGGAGGGGGAGGAGTTGTTCTTGTGGGAATTGGGGACAGATGGTAGGCGCATGTATGTAGCTGCCTGGTTTTTGTTCGCAACAATCCGTGTGTCAGAATGTTGGCCGGTCCCTTTATGCTTTTTTTTTGTGTGTGCGAAATCTTATGCGACTTAACTGCTAAGGTCATCAGTCCCTAAGCTTACACACAACTTAACCTAAATGATCCTAAGAACAAACAAAAACACCCATGGCCGAGGGAGGACTCGAACCTCCGCCGGGACCAGCCGCACAGTCCATCACTGCAGCGCCTAAGACCGCTCGGCTAATCCCGCGCGGCTCCCTTTATGCTGCTCGGAATTCCTCTGTGAATAGAAATGTCTATAACTGAGGATTTCAGACGTTGGTAAACGCCGCTTCTTGCCCCCCTCCGCACCCCTAACTCTTTGCAGACACTATGGAAACACAAAACCAGACGCACACTGCTCCATGTCTACGTTCGATGAGAAAGGTAAAGAAAACAAGGAAATAAATGTATGTCTACATCTACAGCTACATTAATTCTGATTAATTTTATTTTATTTTGCACATCTAGTTCCGTAGGACGAAACTGAGGAGCAAATCTCCAAGGTCATGGAACGTATCAGTACTTGAAATTACAACGTAAATGTAACAACTTTGGACAGGATCCTGAACGTGGTCTTTCCAGGACAGTTTACTATCTACCTGAACACCTAGAAATTTGAACTGTTCAGCTTCACTAACTGTATGACCATTCTGTGAAATTAAAACATCGGGCTTTGTTGAATTGTGTGTTGTTGTTGTTGTTGTTGTTGTGGTCTTCAGTCCTGAGACTGGTTTGATGCAGCTCTCCATGCTACTCTATCCTGTGCAAGATTTTTCATCTCCCAGTACCTACTGCAACCTACATCCTTCTGAATCTGCTTAGTGTATTCATCTCTTGGTCTCCCTCTACGATTTTTACCCTCCACGCTGCCCTCCAATACTAAATTGGTGATCCCTTGATGCCTCAGAACATGTTCTACAAACCGATCCCTTCTTCTGGTCAAGTTGTGCCACAAACTTCTCTTCTCCCCAATCCTATTCAATACTTCCTCATTAGTTATGTGATCTACCCATCTAATCTTCACCATTCTTCTGTAGCACCACATTTCGAAAGCTTCTATTCTCTTCGTGTCCAAACTATTTATCGTCCATGTTTCACTTCCATACACGGCTACACCCCCCCATGAACCATGGACCTTGCCGTTGGTGGGGAGGCTTGCGTGCCTCAGCGATACAGATAGCCGTACCGTAGGTGCAACCACAACGGAGGGGTATCTGTTGAGAGGCCAGACAAACGTGTGGTTCCTGAAGAGGGGCAGCAGCCTTTTCAGTAGTTGCAAGGGCAACAGTCTGGATGATTGACTGATCTGGCCTTGTAACAATAACCAAAACGGCCTTGCTGTGCTGGTACTGCGAACGGCTGAAAGCAAGGGGAAACTACAGCCGTAATTTTTCCCGAGGGCATGCAGCTTTACTGTATGATTACATGATGATGGCGTCCTCTTGGGTAAAATATTCCGGAGGTAAAATAGTCCCCCATTCGGATCTCCGGGCGGGGACTACTCAAGAGGATGTCGTTATCAGGAGAAAGAAAACTGGTGTTCTACGGATCGGAGCGTGGAATGTAAGATCCCTTAATCGGGCAGGTAGGTTAGAAAATTTAAAAAGGGAAATGGATAGGTTGAAGTTAGATATAGTGGGAATTAGTGAAGTTCGGTGGCAGGAGGAACAAGACTTCTGGTCAGGTGACTACAGGGTTATAAACACAAAATCAAATAGGGGGAATGCAGGAGTAGGTTTAATAATGAATAGGAAAATAGGAATGCGGGTAAGCTACAACACACAGCATAGTGAACGCATTATTGTGGCCAAGATAGATACGAAGCCCACACCTACTACAGTAGTACAAGTTTATATGCCAACTAGCTCTGCAGATGACGAAGAAATTGAAGAAATGTATGATGAAATAAAAGAAATTATTCAGATTGTGAAGGGAGACGAAAATTTAATAGTCATGGGTGACTGGAATTCGAGTGTAGGAAAAGGGAGAGAAGGAAACATAGTAGGTGAATATGGATTGGGGGACAGAAATGAAAGAGGAAGCCGCCTGGTAGAATTTTGCACAGAGCACAACATAATCATAACTAACACTTGGTTTAAGAATCATGAAAGAAGGTTGTATACATGGAAGAACCCTGGAGATACTAAAAGGTATCAGATAGATTATATAATGGTAAGACAGAGATTTAGGAACCAGGTTTTAAATTGTAAGACATTTCCAGGGGCAGATGTGGACTCTGACCACAATCTATTGGTTATGACCTGTAGATTAAAACTGAAGAAACTGCAAAAAGGTGGGAATTTAAGGAGATGGGACTTGGATAAACTAAAAGAACCAGAGGTTGTACAGAGATTCAGGGAGAGCATAAGGGAGCAATTGACAGGAATGGGGGAAATAAATACAGTAGAGGAAGAATGGGTAGCTTTGAGGGATGAAGTAGTGAAGGCAGCAGAGGATCAAGAAGGTAAAAAGACGAGGGCTAGTAGAAATCCTTGGGTAACAGAAGAAATATTGAATTTAATTGATGAAAGGAGAAAATATAAAAATGCAGTAAGTGAAGCAGGCAAAAAGGAATACAAACGTCTCAAAAATGAGATCGACAGGAAGTGCAAAATGGCTAAGCAGGGATGGCTAGAGGACAAATGTAAGGATGTAGAGGCCTATCTCACTAGGGGTAAGATAGATACCGCCTACAGGAAAATTAAAGAGACCTTTGGAGATAAGAGAACGACTTGTATGAATATCAAGAGTTCAGATGGGAACCCAGTTCTAAGCAAAGAAGGGAAAGCAGAAAGGTGGAAGGAGTATATAGAGGGTCTATACAAGGGCAATGTACTTGAGGACAATATTATGGAAATGGAAGAGGATGTAGATGAAGATGAAATGGGAGATATGATACTGCGTGAAGAGTTTGACAGAGCACTGAAAGACCTGAGTCGAAACAAGGCCCCCGGAGTAGACAATATTCCATTGGAACTACTGACGGCCGTGGGAGAGCCAGTCCTGACAAAACTCTACCATCTGGTGAGCAAGATGTATGAGACAGGCGAAATACCCTCAGACTTCAAGAAGAATATAATAATTCCAATCCCAAAGAAAGCAGGTGTTGACAGATGTGAAAATTACCGAACTATCAGCTTAATAAGTCACAGCTGCAAAATACTAACACGAATTCTTTACAGACGAATGGAAAAACTAGTAGAAGCCAACCTCGGGGAAGATCAGTTTGGATTCCGTAGAAACACTGGAACACGTGAGGCAATACTGACCTTACGACTTATCTTAGAAGAAAGATTAAGGAAAGGCAAACCTACGTTTCTAGCATTTGTAGACTTAGAGAAAGCTTTTGACAATGTTGACTGGAATACTCTCTTTCAAATTCTAAAGGTGGCAGGGGTAAAATACAGGGAGCGAAAGGCTATTTACAATTTGTACAGAAACCAGATGGCAGTTATAAGAGTCGAGGGACATGAAAGGGAAGCAGTGGTTGGGAAGGGAGTAAGACAGGGTTGTAGCCTCTCCCCGATGTTGTTCAATCTGTATATTGAGCAAGCAGTAAAGGAAACAAAAGAAAAATTCGGAGTAGGTATTAAAATTCATGGAGAAGAAATAAAAACTTTGAGGTTCGCCGATGACATTGTAATTCTGTCAGAGACAGCAAAGGACTTGGAAGAGCAGTTGAATGGAATGGACAGTGTCTTGAAAGGAGGATATAAGATGAATATCAACAAAAGCAAAACAAGGATAATGGAATGTAGTCTAATTAAGTCGGGTGATGCTGAGGGAATTAGATTAGGAAATGAGGCACTTAAAGTAGTAAAGGAGTTTTGCTATTTGGGGAGCAAATAACTGATGATGGTCGAAGTAGAGAGGATATAAAATGTAGGCTGGCAATGGCAAGGAAAGCGTTTCTGAAGAAGAGAAATTTGTTAACATCGAGTATATATTTAAGTGTCAGGAAGTCATTTCTGAAAGTATTCGTATTGAGTGTAGCCATGTATGGAAGTGAAACATGGACGATAAATAGTTTAGACAAGAAGAGAATAGAAGCTTTCGAAATGTGGTGCTACAGAAGAATGCTGAAGATTAGATGGGTAGATCATGTAACTAATGAGGAAGTATTGAATAGGATTGGGGAGAAGAGAAGTTTGTGGCACAACTTGACCAGAAGAAGGCATCGGTTGGTAGGGCATGTTCTGAGGCATCAAGGGATCACCAATTTAGTATTGGAGGGCAGCGTGGAGGGTAAAAATCGTAGAGGGAGACCACGAGATGAATACACTAAGCAGATTCAGAAGGATGTAGGTTGCAGTAGGTACTGGGAGATGAAAAAGCTTGCACAGGATAGAGTAGCATGGAGAGCTGCATCAAACCAGTCTCAGGACTGAAGACCACAACAACAACAACAACACGGCTACACTCCATACGAATACTTTCAGAAATGACTTCCTGACACTTAAATAAATACTGGATGTTAACAAATTTCTCTTCTTCAGAAACGTTTTCCTTGCCATTGCCAGCCTACATTTTATATCCTCTCTACTTCGACCATCATCAGTTATTTGCTTCCCAAATAGCAAAACTTCTTTACTACTTTAAGTGCCTCATTTCCTAATCTAATTCCCTCAGCATCACCCGACTTAATTAGACTACATTCCATTATCCTTGTTTTGCTTTTGTTGATGTTCATCTTATATCCTCCTTTCAAGACACTGTCCATTCCATTCAACTGCTCTTCCAAGTCCTTTGCTGTCTCTGACAGAATTACAATGTCATCGGCGAACCTCAAAGTTTTTATTTCTTCTCCATGAATTTTAATACCTACTCCGAATTTTTCTTTTGTTTCCTTTACTGCTTGCTCAATATACAGATTGAACAACATTGGGGATAGGCTACAACCCTGTCTTACTCCCTTCCCAACCACTGCTTCCCTTTCATGTCCCTCGACTCTAATAACTGCCATCTGGTTTCTGTACAAATTGTAAATAGCCTTTCGGTCCCTGTATTTTACCCCTGCCACCTTTAGAATTTGAAAGAGAGTATTCCAGTCAACATTGTCAAAAGCTTTCTCTAAGTCTTCAAATGCTAGAAACGTAGGTTTGCCTTTCCTTAATCTTTCTTCTAAGATAAGTCGTAAGGTCAGTATTGCCTCACGTGTTCCAGTGTTTCTACGGAATCCAAACTGATCTTCCCCGAGGTCGGCTTCTATTAGTTTTTCCGTTCGTCAGTAAAGAATACGTGTTAGTATTTTGCAGCTGTGACTTATTAAACTGATAGTTCGGTAATTTTCGCATCTGTCAACACCTGCTTTCTTTGGGATTGGAATTATTATATTCTTCTTGAAGTCTGGGGGTATTTCGCCTGTTTCACACATCTTGCTCACCAGATGGTAGAGTTTTGTCAGGACTGGCTCTCCCAAGGCCGTCAGTAGTTCCAATGGAATATTGTCTACTCCGGGGGCCTTGTTTCGACTCAGGTCTTTCAGTGCTCTGTCAAACTCTTCACGCAGTATCATATCTCCCATTTCATCTTCATCTACATCCTCTTCCATTTCCATAATATTGTCCTCAAGTACATCGCCCTTGTATAGACCCTCTATATACTCCTTCCACCTTTCTGCTTTCCCTTCTTTGCTTAGAACTGGGTTTCCATCTGAGCTCTTGATATTCATACAAGTCGTTCTCTTATCTCCAAAGGTCTCTTTAATTTTCCTGTAGGCAGTATCTATCTTACCCCTAGTGAGATAGGCCTCTACATCCTTACATTTGTCCTCTAGCCATCCGTGCTTAGCCATTTTGCACTTCCTGTCGATCTCATTTTTGAGACTTTTGTATTCCTTTTTGCCTGCTTCATGTACTGCATTTTTATATTTTCTACTTTCATCAATTAAATTCAATATTTCTTCTGTTACCCAAGGAGTTCTACTAGCCCTCGTCTTTTTACCTACTTGATCCTCTGCTGCCTTCACTACTTCATCCCTCATAGCTACCCATTCTTCTTCTACTGTATTTATTTCCCCCATTCCTGTCAATTGCTCCCTTATGCTCTCCCTGAATCTCTGTACAACCTCTGGTTCTTTTAGTTTATCCAGGTCCCATCTCCTTAAATTCACACCTTTTTGCAGTTTCTTCAGTTTTAATCTACAGGTCATAACCAATAGATTGTGGTCAGAGTCCACATCTGCCCCTGGAAATGTCTTACAATTTAAAACCTGGTTCCTAAATCTCTGTCTTACCATTATATAATCTATCTGAAACCTTTTAGTATCTCCAGGGTTCTTACATGTATACAACCTTCTATCATGATTCTTAAACCAAGAGTTAGTTATGATTATGTTGTGCTCTGTGCAAAATTCTACCAGGCGGCTTCCTCTTTCATTTCTTAGCCCCAATCCATATTCACCTACTATGTTTCCTTCTCTCCCTTTTCCTACACTCGAATTCCAGTCACCCATGACTATTAAATTTTCGTCTCCCTTCACAATCTGAATAATTTCTTTTATTTCATCATACATTTCTTCAATTTCTTCGTCATCTGCAGAGCTAGTTGGCATATAAACTTGTACTACTGTAGTAGGCATGGGCTTCGTATCTATCTTGGCCACAATAATGCGTTCACTATGCTGTTTGTAGTAGCTTACCCGCATTCTTATTTTCCTGTTCATTATTAAACCTACTCCTGCATTACCCCTATTTGATTTTGTGTTTATAACCCTGTAGTCATCTGATCAGCAGTCTTCTTCCTCCTGCCACCGAACTTCACTAATTCCCACTATATCTAACTTCAACCTATCCATTTCCCTTTTTAAATTTTCTAACCTACCTGCCCGATTAAGGGATCTGACATTCCACGCTCCGATCCGTAGAACGCCAGTTTTCTTTCTCCTGATAACGACATCCTCTTGAGTAGTCCCCGCCTGGAGATCCGAATGGGGGACTATTTTACCTCCGGAATATTTTACCCAAGAGGACGCCATCATCATGTAATCATACAGTAAAGCTGCATGCCCTCGGGAAAAATTACGGCTGTAGTTTCCCCTTGCTTTCAGCCGTTCGCAGTACCAGCACAGCAAGGCCGTTTTGGTTATTGTTACAAGGCCAGATCAGTCAATCATCCAGAATGTTGCCCTTGCAACTACTGAAAAGGCTGCTGCCCCTCTTCAGGAACCACACGTTTGTCTGGCCTCTCAACAGATACCCCTCCGTTGTGGTTGCACCTACGGTACGGCTATCTGTATCGCTGAGGCACGCAAGCCTCCCCACCAACGGCAAGGTCCATGGTTCATGTGTGTTAGAAACTGTAAAAACTGAGTCTTACTATGATTTAGCGTTAGTTTATTTTCTGCAAGCCATGAACTTATGTCATGAACTGCACTGTCTGAAACCGAGCCAGTGTTGCACACAACATCCTTTACCACCAAGCTTGTGCCATCAACAAACAGAAATATTTTAGAATCACCTGTAATACTACAGAGCACATCATTTATATAGATAAGGAACAGGGGTAGCCCCAGCACTGATCCCTGGGGCACCCCCTATTTGACCATGCCCCACTCAGACCCCACGTCACAGCCATTCTCAGCACTGTGAATAATGATCTTTCTCTGTCTGTTGTTAAAGTAAGAGGTGAACCAATTGTGAGCTACTCCCCATATTCCATAATGTCCAACTTCTGGAGATACAATCAAATGCCTTAGTTAAATCAAAAAATATGCCTAGCGTTCGAAACCTTTTCTTTAATACATCGAGCACCTCACCGAGAAAGGAGAATATAGCATTTTCAGTTGTTAAACCACTTCTAAAGTACATTTGATAACAAATTATGTGGTATAAAATGACCAGTTATCCTTACATACACATCCTTTTCAATAACTTTGGCAAACACTGGTGCATAGAAATAGGTCTAAAACTGTCTACATTATTCCTTTCTCCCTTTTTATAAAGCGGATTTACTACTGAGTGCTTTAATCGTTCAGGAAACTGACCATTGTACCGGAAAAATTACAAATATGGCTAAGTACAGGGCTAACATGTGCAGCACAGTACTTCAATATTCTGCTAGGCACTCCATCATATCCATGAGAGTCCTTAGACTTCAGCGATTTAATTATTGACTCAGTCGCCCCCCTGTCACTATCACAGAGTATTTCAGACATCAATATCGGAAAGGCATTTGGCAAGAGAGTTATATGATTCTCTGTAGAAACTTCGTGGGAAACGTGGGAAATTTCAGTTGGACACGGGTGCCTCTGGCACATTGCTCAATAGTTACACACACGAACTGTTAGGCTCCCCACGCCTGTCTAAAACTAGCACGTACTTTGCCTGCCACGTATCGCTGCATACGAGAACAGTGATATTTACAGTGCTACAATCACGCGAGTGTGAGTACATACTTGTCTTTATTCTTTTGATTTGTTTGGCTTTAACATTCAGGACAATATGTTGTCAGTGTCTGCATTCCATGCAAATGACAGTGTAGCTAGCTTGCTAAAAGAATTTCCGGAACTCTTTTCTGAAGATTTAGGCAAAGCTAACAATTTTGTTGCACAATTTACGCTGAAAGACAATGCTCAGCCGAAATTTTGCGGGGTCATAACTGTTCCCATTGCATTACGGGACAAAGTCGCCGCTGAACTTATAGAATTGCAAGATAGCAGAGTTATTGCGCCCATGTCAGCCAGTCAATGGGCAAGTCCAGTCGTTTTGCTCCCCAAACCATCAGGTCGCATTCGCCTCTGTGTTGACTTTAAATCTACAGTCAACACACAAACTGTCTTTGATACCTACCCATTGCACGCCCAGAATATCTCATGGACAGACTAGGTCCTGCACGCTACTTTGTAAAAACTGATTTGCGCGACGCATATCTTCAAATACCGCTCGCTGAAGAATCTCAATACTCATTTAGGCCTGTTTAAATATCTGCGTTTGCCTTTTGCCAGTGCTTTAGCACCCGCCGTTTTCGAACGATATTTGGAACAGCTGATTGCGCAAGTAACAAACTGTTCAAACTACTTGGACGATACTGTCGTAGCAGGTCGTACACCTGAAGAACATATTTCAAATTTACGTGCTTTGTTTCGTATGTTGTCTGATGCAGGAATAAAGTGTCGACTGGACAAGTGTGATTTAAAACCTGAGTTGCAGTATCTTGCATAAACAGTCAATGTGTGCATCGTCTTCAGTCGCATTTGATAGCCACACGAGATTTGCCAGTCCCTAGCATTCTCACAGAATTGCAGTCAGTTTTGGGGAAAATGAACTATTATATTCGGTTCATACCGAATGCTGCACAGATCGCAGCTCCATTGGATCACATGCGTCGCAAGAATGTCCCGCTTGTTTGGGCAGATGAGTGCCAAGTAGCTTTTCAAAAACTTAAAGATACATTGTTCAGTGATCGATGCTTAGTTCACATTGATCCTGACAAACCAGTTGTATCCCAGGTTGACGCTTCCTCTTACGAAATCGGTGCAGTGCTTCCGCTCAGATTTGGTGATAAAGAAACGCCTACTGCTTTCATATCAAAAGTGTTGTCCAAAGCTCAGTGTAACTATTCACAAATTGAGAAAGGGGCTTTGGCTATTGTGTATGGTGTCACTAAATTCCACCACTAGTTGTATGGCAGAAAATTCTGCTTAGTAACGGATCACAATCCTTTGCTGTCCTTGTTTCATCCGACGAAACCGGTTCCTGTACGAACTGATCAAAAATTGCAAAGATGGGCTTTGTTGTTGTCTCAGTACCTTACGAGATTGTGTATCGTCAGACAGCTCAACATGGTAATGCGGACGTACTTTCACGTCTTCCGATTGGCCCTGGTACAGGCTTTGACGCTTCTACTGCTTCTTGTTGCCACATCGATGCTCAGGATTTTGAATTGCTTCAGCCTTTTCCGCTGAACTATAGGCACAGGCCACGGCAGCTGTTTCAGATCTGAACGTTTTTCTCACAAACATTCACACATCTTGGCCTCGTTCCTTGCACAGCATAAAAAACTCTGTGGTGCGCCGACACTTAGCACGTCGGCATAGCTTCGCTGTACAGAAAGGTGTGGTTCTCGTTCAGAATGACAGTGGACAGTCACGTGTGTTGATCCCTAAAGCTTTACAAAAAGAAGTGTTCCAGTTACTTGACCAAGGACACTGTGGGATTGTTCGTACGGAACAGTTAGCGCGTGTGGACGCCCAAATAGAACGGATGGCGTTACAGTGTCACGTATGTGCGGAAAATCAGCCAGCTCCACCACAAAAATTCTCTTCTTAGCCAAAGTCGCAATCGCCATGGCAACGTGTGCACATAGGCTTTGCGGGGCCTTTCTGGAACACTCGTTGGTTGATTGTGGTTGACTCATATAGCAAGTTTCTTTTTGCTTTCCCAATGAACTCGACAACGTCACGTAGCTCAATTCACGTGTTGCCCTCTATTTTTTTGCCTCGAAGGTTTATGAGACCTGGTAATTAAGGAAGGCAGGATTGGGTTACGATTGTGGACGGGGCCCGAATCAATTACTGTTGATTTGCTTTGCAACTTCACTCATTTATTTTAATAAACAGTTTTTGAAAACAAGCCAATGAGGTCGCAGTCAGACTTTCATGGCACGTGACCACAATCACGGCTGAAGGCCTTTAATGCTAAAAATGGCAATTATTTAAAATTTAAAAAATATGTAAAATACAGACAGCCAATAATTTTGAAGACAAGCCGATGTGGTCGCAATCATAATTTTAAGACGAGTAGCCACAATCACGGCTGAAGGCCTTTAACGCCCATAATGCAAATTATAAAAAGAATTTTGCAATCATACATAAAATACAGACAGCAAATAATTTTCGAAAACAATCCAATGTGGTCGCAATCAGAATTTTAAAGCAAGTAACCTCAATCACGGCAAAAGGCCTTTAACGCCAAAATGGCGATTATAAAATATTTAACAAATGTACCGTCAAACGGCGAAAGGCATAGCAAAAGTTAATTAAAAAAAACAAACAACAGATCACCAAACAGGTGAGACAAATGATGGTAACTTAATAATACAATAGTAAAATAAAACACAAGGGCCAGTTACAGACGGTGCTCCAGGAATCGACCTCGGAGTAGGTCACACCAAAAACACTTTCGCGAGCGAAGAGAAAGGCAGACAAGGGTTGCATTCTGATCACAAGATGGTAACTCGGACTAGTGGCAGTCTAACGAGCTACCAATGATAATCTTGGTGAGGCTACCTGACATCCAACAAAAGAAATGCAAGATGTAAAATTACGCCAAAGCCGGAACCGGCGGTCTGAGCTCCACCCGCAGAATGCTGTGTTTAGAGCGCCCGGAACAAGAAGGAATGACTACCACTGAGGTAGAAGAACACGACCCAACCTACAATCAAGAAGCTGTCAAACTGACACGTCTCACCGGACAGCGACGGCAAGGCGAGGAAATGTACACTGCCGTTACATACACTAACGCCCAGGGCAGGTAACTGGGGCGTTAGCGGCCACGAGGCAGGAAAAATACCGCTGGTTGAACTTACCAAATAGCAACAAACAGAACGCAATAAATGGTAATTGGAAATCCCGGAAAGCTAATCATATCCGCCTTCCCCTAGCACTCCATTCACAGCTCTTCGCCTCGGCAACACTACGAGCAGCAACACGAACCCAAGTCACTGGAGAATCGCGAGATTTCACAATGGTGGAGGTTTCTATACGCTAATTGCAATGCACTCATTCCCGGCTGGGTCGGAAATTTCCTCCGCTCAGGGACTGGGTGTTGTGTTGTCATATCATCATCATTTCATCCCCATCGACACGCAAGTTGCCGAAGTGGCGTCAGCTCAGAAGACTTGCAGCAGGCGAACGGTCTACCCGACGGGAGGTCCTAGCCGCTCGGCATTTTCATATCGTTCTCACCCACGAGATGAACCATCGCTGGCGGAATTGCTTCACGGCCGCCACCATCGGACACTGCTCCATCCGCTCCACCCTCCTCAGTATCCAGCGCCGAAGGAAGGCTGCAAATCAAAATCAACCTCGCCTCTGTCATGTGCACGATGATCTTTCAGTCTCTCTTCCCCCGAATTTACGGGTCCAGAGGACAGCGCGGCCACAGCAACCACGACACCGCGGGACGATTCTATGGAGACGGAGCCTTCACCTCGTCCGCCTCCTCTCGTCCCACCGATGGAGCTGGACCCGCCCACACCGCAGCAGTCGCCCGCTTCTTCCCCTGGTTCATGGCAGCAGGAGGTGGACGCGTAACCTTCTGGCCCTTTCTGCCACAGCGTAGGCCGGATGGCTGCGTACAGCCGGAAGCTTGGCGTCCACCGCTTCCGGCCCGGCGATGCGCCCACACTTCTGCCTCCGCCGCCGTCGTCGCACTCCCTACACGACGACGGTCCTTCGCTTTGGGGGGGGGGGGGGGGGGGGATGTTCCGGCTTAACGATAAGCCACGGAACGTAGATGAAGAATGCAACAGCGAAAAAGGCTGACGTCAGACGACGTCAGCCAGTAGCCCGCTGACTAGGACCGCACCACGACAGGAGCAGCCTCTACAGGGTGTTACAAAAGGTACGGCCAAACTTTCAGGAAACATCCCTCACACACAAATAAAGAAAATATGTTATGTGGACTTGTGTCCGGAAGCGCTTACTTTCCATGTTAGAGCTCATTTTATTACTTCTCTTCAAATCACATTAATCATGGAATGGAAACACACAGCAACAGAACGTACCAGCGTAACTTCAAACACTTTGTTACAGGAAATGTTCAAAATGTCCTCCGTTAGCGAGGATACATGCATCCACCCTCCGTTGCATGGAATCGCTGATGCGCTGGTGCAGCCCTGGAGAATGGCGTATTGTATCACAGCCGTCCACAATACGAGCACGAAGAGTCTCTACATTTGGTACCGGGGTTGCGTAGACAAGAGTTTTCAAATGCCCCCATAAATGAAAGTCAAGAGGGTTGAGGTCAGGAGAGCGTGGAGGCCATGGAATTGGTCCTCCTCTACCAATCCATCGGTCACCGAATCTGTTGTTGAGAAGCGCACGAGCACATCGACTGAAATGTGCAGGAGCTCCATCGTGCATGAACCACATGTTGTGTCGTACTTGTAAAGGCACATGTTCTAGCAGCACAGGTAGATTATCCCGTATGAAATCATGATAACGTGCTCCATTGAGCGTAGGTGGAAGAACATGGGGCCCAATCAAGACATCTCCGACAGTGCCTGCCCACACGTTCACAGAAAATCTGTGTTGATGGCGTGATTGCACAATTGCGTGCGGATTCTCGTCGGCCCACACATGCTGACTGTGAAAATTTACAATTTGATCACGTTGGAATGAAGCCTCATCCGTAAAGAGAACATTTGCACTGAAATGAGGATTGACACATTGTTGGATGAACCATTCGCAGAAATGTACCCGTGGAGGCCAATCAGCTGCTGATAGTGGCTGCACACGCTGTACATGGTACGGAAACAATTGGTTCTCCCGTAGCACTCTCCATACAGTGACGTGGTCAACGTTACCTTGTACAGCAGCAACTTCTCTGACGCTGACATTAGGCTTATTGTCAACTGCACGAAGAATTGCCTCGTGCACTGCAAGTGTCCTCGTTGTTCTAGGTCTTCCCCAGTCGCGAGTCATAGGCTGGAATGTTCCGTACTCCCTAAGACGCCGATCAATTGCTTCGAACGTCTTCCTGTCGGGACACCCTCGTTCTGGAAATTTGTCTCGATACAAACGTACCGCGCCACGGCTATTGCCCCGTGCTAATCCATACAACAAATGGGCATCTGCCAACTCCGCATTTGTAAACACTGCACTGACTGCAAAACCACATTCGTGATGAACACTAACCTGTTGATGCTACGTACTGATGTACTTGATGCTAGTAGTGTAGAGTAATGAGTCGCATGTCAACACAAGCACCGAAGTCAACATTACCTTCCTTCAATTGGGCCAACTGGCGGTGAATCAAGGAAGTACAGTACATACTGACTGACCTGAAGTGAGCTCTAACATGGAAATTAAGCGTTTCCGGACACATGTCCACATAACGTCTTTTCTTTATTTGCGTGTGAGGAATGTTTCCTGAATGTTTGGCCGTACCTTTTTGTAACACCCTGTATAAGAAGAGAATGTAAGCGCCGCTCCTGCCAGCCTCGGCCGCACAGTACAGGCACAGAACTAGAGCGGCCCTAGGAGAACACTACGATACTAGTTATTAGTGATCCATGTCCATTGTTTACATGAACATGGTGTATAGCAAAAGACATTGACTGCATGTCGCCCATCGCTTGCGGCAGCGTTGTGAATTCAAAGTTAAGCATTGCCAAAATTCTTTGTTGTAATAAAAACTATTAATGTGATTTGCTTGAATTCTTGTATAGCATCCTTTAGGTACCCTATACAAGACGAGTGGGCAGGACTCCACAATCTCTTGATCTCCCTCCCAATACCCAAAAAGAGAAGTAGGAGTAATCCGCTGAATTACAGGCCTATATCACTAACGTCGATTTGCAGTAGGGTTTACTGCATTCGAACATTATGAATTACCTCGAAGAAAATGATTTATAGACATATAGTCAGCACGGATTCAGAAAATATCGTTATTGTGAAACACAACTAGCTCTTTATACTCATGAAGTAATAAGTGCTATCGACAGGGGATGTCAAATCGATTCCATACTTTTAGATTTCCAAAAGAATTTCGACACCGTTCCTCACAAGCGTCTTCTAATCAAACTGCGTGTCTACGGAGTATCGCCGCAGTTGTGCGACTGGATTCGTGATTTCCTGTCAGAAAGGTCACGGTTCGTAGTAATAGACGGAAAGTCATCGAGTAAAACAAAAGTAATATCAGGCGTTGCTGAAGGAAGTGTTATAGGCCCTCTATTGTTCCTGGTCTATATTGTGGTCGCGCCGTTCTAGGCGCTACAGTCTGGAACCGCGAGACCACTACGGTCGCAGGTTCGAATCCTGCCTCGGGCATGGGTGTGTGTCATGTCCTTAGGTTAGTTAGGTTTAAGTAGTTCTAAGTTCTACGGGACTGATGACCTCAGAAGTTGAGTCCCATAGTGCTCAGAGCCATTTGAACCATTTGAACCTGATCTATATTAACGACATAGGAGACAATCTGAGAAGCAGTCTTAGATTATTTGCAGATGATGCTGTGTCTTGTAAAGTCATCAGATGATCAAAACGACTTGCAACATGATTTACATAAGATATCTGTATGGTGCGAAAAGTGGCAATTGACCCTGAATAAAGAAAAGTGTGAAGTTATTCACGTGAGTACTAAAAGAAATCAGCTAAATTTCGATTACGCGATAAGTCACACAAACCTGAGGGCTGTAAATTCAACTAAATACTTAGGGATTACAATTACAAATAACCTAAATTGGAACGATCACATAGATAATAATGTGGGTAGAGCAAATGAAAGACTGCGATTCATTGGCAGAACACTTCGAAGGTGCAACAGGTCTACCAGAGAGACTGCTTACACTACGCTTGTCCGCCTTATTCTGGAGTACTGCTGTGCGGTGTGGGATCCGCATCAGGTGGGACTGACGGATGACATCGAAAAAGTACAAAGAAGGGCAGCTCGTTTTGTATTATCGCGAAATAGGGGAGATAGTGTCACAGACATGATACGTCAATTGGAGTGGCAATCATTAAAACAAAGACGTTTTTCGTTGCTACGGGATCTTTTCATTAAATTTCAATCACCAGTTTTCTCCTCCGATTGCGAAAACATTCTGTTGGCACCCACCAACATAGGGAGAAATGATCATCACGATAAAATAAGAGAAATCAGGGCACGCACAGAAAAATTTAAGTACTCGTTTCTCCCGCGTGCCGATTGAGAGTGGAACGGTAGAGAGACAGCATGAAGGTGGTTCTTTGAACCCTCTGCCAGGCACTTTGTTGTGAATAGCAGAGTAATCACGTAGATGTAGATGTACAGTTTTACCCCTCACATTTTACTCCAGTACTAGATTAGTGATCCCTTAGTGAGCCGTGCTCCGGCTCGCGTTTGTGCCGTTGACAGGTTCGCGTCGTGTATTCGGATTGTGATCCCTCGTTTTCTTAGTGCGTTCACTGGCGACACTACGTTTGCTCGTTTTGTCTGTCCGTGAGTGGCAGCAGCGGCGTTTATCGATAGCGAGTACTGTGGTACTATCTTTGGAGCGACCTCCAGTATTTCCGGGTCGTCGTGTGTTGGAGGACGGAGCAGCAGTGAAGTCCGTACAGCCAGTACTCGCCCGACAGCTGGCGATGTAAGTAGGCTGTTTAGGTTTTTATGTTGGTAACGCCACCTAGCGCTCTGTGTGAAAATCACTGGCTGTGGCTGGTTGGCATTGTTGGAATATTCTCCATTGTAGTGTTGGGCAGTTGGATGTGAACGGCGGAGTTTTGAGAGCGGATGATCTGGACGTGTGTCCATCAGAGACAGTAAATTTGTAAGACTGGATATCATGAACTGATATATATATATATAAAATCTTTCATTTGCTAGCTATGCCTATCAGTAGTTAGTGCCTTCAGTAGTTGGAATCTTTTATTTAGCTAGCAATATTGGCGCTCACTGTATTGCAGTAGTTCGAGTAACGAAGATTTTTATAGGTATAAGTTATTGTTCGTCAGGGCCATTCTTTTGTGGGGATTTTTGAAAGTCAGATTGCGTTGTGTTAAAATATTGTGTGTCAGTTCAGTGTTGATCAGAATAGGTAAAGAGCGAAATGTCTGAGTACGTTCAGTTTTGCTCAGCTGTTTGAAAATCAAATAAGTAAGAGGTTTTTCAGTATTCATAAATTTTTCTAAGGGGACGTTTCAGCGATACATGCACTGCCCGATGGAAGGATGTGATCGCGAGGGTTCACGACGACGTCGAGGTCCGGATTCAGCGAGTTTAAGTTGAATGGATCGTTATATTCGAGTAGTGCAACCTTCACTGGTGTGTGTGTGTGTGTGTGTGTGTGTGTGTGTGTGTGTGTGTGTGTGTGTGTCCGTCGAAGTGACCTCATGGCGATAATCTGTCAGTCGACGATTCATACTGGGACGTTTGCCTTGCCTCACTTGATCGAGAGCGACCGTTGGTTGGTCGTTCGCTCGGTCGTTTCAACTGACGACGTGTATTTGGTGTTCAGACCGAATCTGGGTTCTCTGTGTTTGTGTCGACTTGTAATTCGCCCTTGTTGGTCCACAGCGACTGATTTTAGTATTGTTTGAGTTTTTTGTGGTATTGTTTTTGCGGATCCGTGTGTATCTAGTGTGGTTTTGAATGAGCAGTCATTTTAACGCTGTCTGCGTACTGGATTCGTGGAGGCTACTTGTTGTGATTACCTCGGATTACTCTTGCGTTTGAACATGTTCTCTTGTACAATGTTTGTCGTTTTACGATGTCAAGAGTGTAGTCCACCCGTCTGCATGGCATGGGTTATTTCACCGTTGTATTGGGCATCGGACGTTAGATAGATTTTGCGAGAGTGGTTGGTCTTGCGTTTAAACTGTGGTTTGAGTTGCCATCCCGTTGTAAAGTGAGCATAACTCTTGGCTGCCTGTCTCACCGCTTTTCGCAGGTCGATCCTTGGAGCACTGTCTGTGGATCACTCCCTTCCTTATTTGGTCTGATTGTGTCAATTGTTTAAAAATAATGTTTTGTTTAAGTTATTCCCATTGCTTGTGGCCTTCAGCCGACAAATAATTTGAATTCCTCTTAATAAAGCCTTCAGCCGTCAGTGTAGCTTGTGTTACAGTCAGTTGTTTTAAATGATTGTTTTTTAAAAATTATTTCCTTAAATAAAGTGTACGTGTTTACCATGCAACCAGCGGTAACTGATTAGATCCCGTCCATACTTTTTCCCGCTTTCCCTCAGTACCACGTCTCACGCAATGTCTCAGAATGTGTCATATCAATCGATACATTCTTCTCGGCCGTAGTGGCCGAGCGGTTTTAGGCGCTACAGTCTGGAACCGCGTGACCGCTACGGTCGCAGGTTCGAATCCTGCCTCCGGAATGGATGTGTGTGATGTCCTTAGGTTAGTTAGGTTTAAGTAGTTCTAAGTTCTAGGGGACTGATGACCTCAGAAGTTAAGTCCCATAGTGCTCAGGGCCATTTTTGATACCTTCTTCTTGTCAGGTATTGCCACAAATTTCTTTTCTTCCCATTTCTATCCAGTACCTCCTCATTAGTTACGTGATCTACCCAACTCACCTTCAGCATTCTCCTGTGGCAACACATTTTAAAAGCTTCTATTCTCTTATTCTCTGAGCTGCTTATCGTCCATGTTTCACTTCCATACATAACTACTCTCCTTAGAAACACTTTCAGAAAAACTTCCTAACACTTAAATCTATACTCCATGTAAACAAATTTGCCTTCTTCAGAAACGCTTTTCTTCCCATTGAAAGTCTACATTTTATATCGTCTCTACTTCGGGCCTCATCAATTGTTTTGCTGCCCCTGTATCTCGCAGTCGAGTGAACTATGGTGAGCTCCCTGGCGTCGCAGTGGACAGTTTTCAACACCTCACCTCAATTATATGCCACACTAAAACCAATAAAAATTACACATTAAATGAACTACTAAATTAGGTCTAAATAAATTATCCGAATCACTTTATTAAAACTGCACTGCTGCTTCCCGTAGCTAACGATCTTTCACACATGGATCTATCATACTGTTCACTGAAATGTACTTTGCATAATAAGAAAATAACTTCCAGACTGAATGTAAGCCATTCGACCTAATCACTGATTACCTGTGTAATGACATTGTTCTGTGTGTATAGCGTAACTGTACGATTGCGACCCTAATCTTGCACTTAACTTGATACAGTAAAGTTCTCTCAAAAGTGGAGCATTGCAAGTAGCGCCGCAGGGAAGCTAAATTAAAAATGGTAAGCTAAAAATGAAATCAAAAGTGTATGTATGGCCACGTGATAGACGGACACAAGCAACACAGTGTTTCTTGAGTGAAAATAATTTTTGGTGCCAATGTTCTACAAATGATTTTTCTGAGACAATTTTATAGCAATGAATTACTTAACAGGTTGACTTTCAAGTTCGTGAACAACACTGATTTACACAAAAATATCTATCGTTTTTTACCTGGTTGAGTATTCAAAAATTTTACCTTAAACAAAAGATTACCCTACCCAAAATGATCTCTAGTCTTTCACAAAACGTATATGTGCTGGTGGAGAAGCAACTTCCACAGCTGTCAGCAATCCAAGAGATATGTTCAAACCAAACTTCGGTACGACAATTAATTTTACAACAGAGTGCTACCTACGAGCAAGTATGCAAAGTTGCGGATTTATCTTGAATCACAGTTCTGCACAGAACTCTTTCAAAAGTCATAAATACTCTCATGACCATCTTATTCAAACATTTACAGCAAATCTGCATTCATTATTTAGCAGCTTAATAAGAGACTAACATTTCCTGATCATTCAGTTCCACGCCTGCTTCCCAACACACCTCAACTAATAACAATGCCGACTTTGTCTCTGCCATCAGGCAGAGAGTGTACAACAACACACCCAAAGATCACAGATCAATATGACTAGGTCTCAGATGTGTGAATATCGAGACATGAAACTCGGAAGTTAAAAATGACCAAGGTGAAATGCACACCTCACAAATGTTAGCAATATCATCACTCCTGAGAACTCTGCAATTCTCCTAACAGATGACTCTAAAATTACTAAGACTTCTCCGACAGATAAATCTGAAATGGTTTCCATCCAAAATCATTATGCAAGTCCGGACAGAACGCAGAACATTAAACGCAACGCATACCAGCTCAGCGACTCTTCTGTAACTGACTAACTCGGTGAATATTCGACTTACCTCTCCTCCTCACCCAGATACGAAAAAAGTTGGAGGGGGCGATCTGACCAGTTAAAAGAAACTAGAAACACCGCCTGTTTTCTCTTGCTCAAAATATTCCATTAGTTCAACATCTAAAATTTGAGCAAATCCGTCCCTTTAGCGTAGGCCTGGCGGGACCAATCGCGACTAGGGCCATTATCTGTGCCCGAGCAGATATTATCCCGCCCGAGCGGCGCCTCAAACCAGTTTTCAAAATTAAAATCAAGTGACGTTCTCAGCCCTCTGCTGCGAATCTTAAGCAATAAAATGCTCAAGTATTCACTGAGTAGCATGTGTTTTCAACTACAGCCACTTCATTCAATCCATCGAGCATCCATGGGTTACGGCTACATGGTGTGCAGAATATCAAATGCAATAAAAGTGGAAAAAAACGCACTTGATTTCGGTTCCCAGCATTACCTTCCTTCCTTGGTCAGAAAAAAAATACACAGCCCATTCACATTAATGTGAGCACCTATCAAAAATCTGCAGCTCATGGTCTATTGGCTAGCGTTGCTGCCTCTGGATCACGGGATCCCGGGTTCGACTCCCGGCCGGGTGGCGGATTTTCTCTGCCCGGGGACTGGGTGTTTCCGTTGACCGAGCGAGGTGGCGAAGTTGTTAGCACACTGGACTCCATTCGGGAAGACAGCGGTTCAATCCTGCGTGCGGCCATCGTGGTTTAGGTTTTCCGTGATTTTCCTAAATAGCTTCAGGCAAATGCCGGGATGGCTCCTTTGAAAGGGCACGGCCGACTTCCTTCCACATCTTCCCTAATCCTATGAGACCGATTACCTCACAGTTTGGTCTCCTCCCCCGAAGCAACGCAACCCAAATATCAAAAGCCTGAATAACCACCTTTTGGAGCGCAGACCGTTGAGACACATGCAGGGCGAGAGTTATGAGGTACCGACACGCGTGTGGAGTCATGCTGGCTCCACTGCCGTGGCCAGGTGCGCTAGGTTCCATGGCTTAGGATCCGTGGCGTGAACAGTCCGATCGAGATCAGGTTCCTCTCGGAGGCTGCAGACACAATAGCGTCTTTCTTACAAGGGAACCACCTCATCGCACCCCCCTCAGATTTAGTTATAAGTTGCCACAGTGGATAGGCCTTGAAAAACTGAACACAGATCAATCGAGAAAACAGGAAGAAATTGCGTGGAACTATGAAAAAAATAAGCAAAATATACACACTGAGTAGCCCGTGTGCAAGATAGGCAACATCAAGGAAAGTGTGAGCTCAGGCGTTCCGTGGTCCCGTGGTCAGCGTGAGCAGCTGCGAAACGAGAGGTCCTTGGTTCAAATTTTCCCTCGAGCGAAAAATTTATTTCCTTTATTTTCGCAAAGTTATGATCTGTCCGTTCGTTCATTGACGTCTCTGTTCACTGTAATAAGTTTAGTGTCTGTGTTTTGCGACCGCACCGCAAAACGGTGCGATTAGTAGACGAAAGGACGTGCCTCTCCAATGGGAATCGAAAACATTTCATCGTAAGGTCATAGGTCAACCGATTCCTCCTCAGGAAAACACGTCTGATATATTCTATACGACACTGGCGACAGATAATAATTGTTTGAAAATAAAAAATTAAACTCTTCACTCAAGGGAAGACTTGAACCCAGGACCTCTCGTTCCACAGCTGTTCACGCTGACCACGGGACCACGGCGTTCCTGAGATCACACGTTCCTTGATGTTACCTATCTTGCACACGGACTACTCAGTTTGTATATTTTGCTTTTTTTTTTCATAGTTCCACACAACTTCTTCCTGTTTCCTCGATAGATCTGTGTTCAGTTTTTCAAGGCCTATCCACTGTTTCATCTTATAACTAAATCTGAGGGGGGTGCAGTGGGGAGGTTCCCTTGCTAGCACTCATGTACAACCGCTCACTTAACGAAAGGTCTGTTCCTAAAGACTGGAAAGTAGCACAGGTCACACCAATATTCAAAAAAGGAAATAGGAGTAAGCCATTGATTTACAGACCCATATCACTGACCTCAATTTGCAGTAGAATTTGGAGCATATACCGTACTCGAACATTATCAATCACCTTGAAGAAAATGAGTTATTGATACATAACCAACACGGATTCAGAAAATATCGTTCTTGTGCAACATAGCTAGCTCTTTATTCCCATCAAGTAATGAGTGCTGTCGACAAGGGATCTCAGATCGATTCCATATTCCTAGATTTCCAGATACCGTTCTTCACAAACGACTATTAATCAAATTGCGTGCATATGGAGTATCGTCTCAGTTGTGTGACTGGATTCGTGATTCCCTCTCAGAGAGGTCACAGTTCGTAGTGATAGACGGTAAATCATCGAGTAGAATAGAAGTGATATCTGGCGTTCCGCAATGTAGTGTGATAGGCCGTCTGCTGTTCCTGATTTACATAAATGATCTAGGTGATAATCTGAGCAGCCCCCTTAGATTGTTTGCAGATGACGCTGTAATTTACCGTCTAGTAAAATCACTAGACGATCAATTCCAATTACAAAATGATCTAGAGAGAATTTCTGTGTGGTGCGAAAGTGGCAGTTGGTACTAAACAAAGAAAAGTACGAGTTCATCCACATGGGTGCTAAAAGAAATCCGATAAATTTTGGGTATACGATAAATCGCACAAATGTAAGGGCTGTCAATTCGACTAAATACCTAGGAATTACAATTACAAGCAACTGAAATTGGAAAGACCACACAGATAATATTGTGGCGAAGGCGAAACAAAGACTGCGCTTTGTTGGCAGAACACTTAGAAGATGCGACAAACTCCCTAAAGAAACAGTCTGCATTAGTCTTGTCCGTCTTCTGGTGGAATATTGCTGCGCGTTGCGGGGTCCTTACCAGATACGATTGAAGGAGGACATCGAAAAACTGCAAAGAAGGGCAGGTCGAAATGGTTCAAATGGCTCTGAGCACTATGGGACTTAACTTCTGAGGTCATCAGTCCCCTAGAACTTAGAACTACTTAAACCTAACTATCCCAAGGAGATCACACACATCCATGCCCGAGGCAGGATTTGAACCTGCGACCGTAGCGGTCGCGCGGTTCCAGACTGTAGCGCCTAGAACCGCTCGGCCACTGCGGCCGGCTTAGGGCAGATCGTTTTGTGTTATCGCGCAATAGGGGTGAGAGTGTCACTGATATGAGCCTCGAGTTGGGGTGGCAGTCACTGAAACAATGGCGGTTTTCTTTGCGGTGAGATCTGTTTACCAAATTTCAATCGCCAGCTTTCTCTTCCGAATGCGAAAATAGTTTGTTGACTCCCACCTACATAGAGAGAAATGATCATCATAATAAAATAAGAGAAATCAGAGCTCGAACGGAAAGGCTTAGGTGTTCCTTTTTCCCACGCGCCATTCGAGAGTGGAATGGTAGGGAAGTAGTATGAAAATGGGTCGATGAACCCTCTGCCATGCACTTAAGTGTGAATTACAGAGTAACCATGTAGATGTAGATGGGCCACATATTCTCGAGTGAGTATCAATTCGGAGAGTTTGGTGGCCAGGGGAGTACATCAAACTCACCCTGATGCTCCTCGAACCACACACGCAGAGAGCTGTGTAACACGTTGCGTTGTCCTGCTGGTAGATGTCATCGTGCCGAGGAAAAGGAAACAGTATGTAGGGGTGGCTATGTTCCCCAATGATAGACGCATACCTGTGTTGAATTAGTGCGCTTTCCAGAATGACGAGATCACCCAAGGGACGTCCGGCCTGAAGCCTTTCCTTTCAGACGTACCGCGCCGTACACGCAAACGGCCATGTGTCCGATGGAGCGTAAAATGTGATTCATCTGAAAAGTCCACTGTCACCACTCAGTGGCGTTCAGCTGCAGTGCCGGCGTGCAAATTACAGCATTCGTCGGCGATCAACAGCACTCAGCAGGGTTGCGTGAACCTGACGCCTGCTTCTGGGGCCCATACGAAGCAACGTTTGCAGAATGGTTGAAAGCCTTCTACTTACGTATCAAATATAGACTTTAATAATAAAATGGCAAGGTACTGTTAATCAGAACTCAGAGAGAAGTTTGTAAGTAGGCTGTTTAGGTTTCTATGTTGTAACGCCACGTAGCGCTCTATATGAAAATCACTGGCTGTGCTGTGTACAGCCTGTGGCTGGCTGGCATTGTTGGAATATTCGCCATTGTAGCGTTGCGCAGTTCGAGGTGAGCCGCCAGCAGTGGTGGATGTGGGGAGAGAAATGGCAGAATTTTGAGAGCGGACGATCTGGACGTGTGACCATCAGAAAGGGTAAATTTGTAATATTGGATATCATGAACTAATATATATACATATTATGGCTTTTGAATATTATTAAGGTAAATACATTGTTTGTTCTCTATCAAAGTCTTTCATTTACTAACTATGCCTATCAGTAGTTAGTGCGTTCAGTAGTTTGAATCTTTTATTTAGCTGGCAGTATTGCCGCTCGCTGTATTGCAGTAGTTCGAGGAACGAAGATTTTTGTGAAGTAAGTGATTCATGAAAGGTATAGGTTATTGTTAGTCAGGGTCATTCTTTTGTGGGGATTATTGAAAGTCAGATTACGTTGCGCCAAAAATATTGTGTGTCAGTTTAAGCACTGGCTGTGCTGTGTGCAGTCTGTGGCTGGTTAGCATTGTTGGAATATGCGCCAATGTAGTGTTGGGCACTTGGATGTGAACAGCACGTAGCGTTGTGCAGTTGGAGGTGAGCCGCCAGCAGTGGTGGATGTGGGGAGAGAAATGGCGGAATTTTGATAGCGGACTATCTGGACGTGTGTCCATCAGAAAGGGTAAATTTGTAATATTGGATATCATGAACTGATATATATGATGACTTTGGAACATTATTAAGGTAAATACATTGTTTGTTCTCTATCAAAATCTTTTATTTGCTAACTATGCCTATCAGTAGTTAGTGCCTTCAGTAGTTTGAATCTTTTATTTAGCTGGCAGTATTGCCGCTCGCTGTATTGCAGTAGTTCGAGAAACGAAGATTTTTGTGACGTAAGTGATCATGAAAGGTATAGCTTATTGTTAGTTAGGGCCATTCTTTTGTAGGGATTATTGAAAGTCAGATTGCGTTGCGCTAAAAATATTGTGTGTCACTTTAAGCACAGTCATTTAAAATTTTTCTAAGGGGACGTTTCAAGTTTTGATCTAAATGATAATAGGTTTATTCATCCTTAACATCACAAGACAGCCGGCCGAAGTGGCCGTGTGGTTAAAGGCGCTGCAGTCTGGAATCGCAAGACTGCTACGGTCGCAGGTTCGAATCCTGCCTCGGGCATGGATGTTTGTGATGTCCTTAGGTTAGTTAGGTTTAACTAGTTCTAAGTTCTAGGGGACTGGTGACCTCGGCAGTTGAGTCCCATAGTGCTCAGAGCCAAGCCCATCACAAGACAACAAAAATGACCAAAGGAACGTCATACAAACGTTTTTATTTGACAAACGCTTTCACTAACATGGGGTCTACAGTGGACAAATTGACCATCTGGGGACCGACACACGGCACTAACCGGAGCACTAATCACTTTACCTCACTTCATACACATGAGTCCGGGTTATGGCACAAAACTACGCCACCATCAAGCATCTATATTCAACCATTCCAAAAATAAAAATATGATTCGAAAGAACACCTTGCTGAGAAACATGTATTGGAGCCCTACGCCGTAGCAGCGAATACTTTACCCTCCTGCTAGTCAGGGCGGCACTCGACGATGCGTTCGGCGACTGAAGTCATGGACGGCCGCAATCTGTTATTAATGGCGCGCGCCCAAAAAGTGTAAGTACGCGGTCTCGCATTCGATTAATTCTGGAGTCTGGGAGCCAGGGGCCCTGTCCCACGGAAATTCGCAGAACGCATTACTCGTTGCGTGCGTGATGCTAGAAGCAGTACTTCTGATGGTTCAGAAGGTGACTTAGGTAGAGACCTGCAGTTCTTCTGTCCGCTTCCTCGCCAGCTCGGTAGCAAAGCATATTTACATCTTAGACTTCCCCCACTTTAGCACAACCCAATCACGAGCTGGAGCCCGGCGTTCGAAGCTGGGAGAGCGCCCCTTGCTCTGAATACACCGTCTTGACCAATCAGAGACTTTAAAGTTATCTGGGAGAAATGGAAAAAAGATTCAACTTCGCCGCCTCTTCCCCACGCGTTTACGCCGTGTCTTTTGCTAACAACATGACCAGGATGGAATTACATCCCTCCATAAAAGCTTGTTATCTCCCCTGTTTCGTCCACTTCAAAGTTTCCAATGAATGGCCATAAACTCGCTAAAAGCCTCATACTTTTACAAATATGTTTTGTGACAGAATCTGGAGTCTGGGAGCCAGGGGCCCTGTCCCACGGAAATTCGCAGAACGCTCACAGTTGTTTTGTCTGCTTCCTCCCTAACAAGGGCCCATCGTCTGCTCTATTGCCGGTCTACAATGCGCTGGCCATTGCAGTGGCGACTTCTCAGCGCTAGTCAGTCAACCTAGACACGGTTGCTTCCCAACCGGCGCCAACCAACGTCCCTGCACAATGAGACCATGGAACTCGGCCGCCCGGAAATGTCTCCTCTCAGGTTATGCTTCCCTCGGCCCACCGTCGCCATGCGATTTTACTGCAGTCGTTTGAATCGGCACCCTATTCCTTCGAATGCAGGTAAATCTTATCTTTATCCCTTCCCTAGAGCACGCAAGCAAGAGCATTAACTACTGCCCACCATTTCATCATGATGTATGAAGTCAAAATCGCAGTAAAGATCATATTCCCTAAGAACATGAACCGGCATAACACTGAATTAGAAGTGAGAGTGCCCTGCAATCTCTCACGCTCATTGAGGGGACACAGTTGGTAGCCGCTGTTGGTTCATCTAAGCGGTCAGTTGCTCTAGAGTTGCACATCTTTTTGCCAGTACACACCTCCCCAGTCATCTTCACTCTGTTGTCTATGGCCGTGGTGAACCACAATTGCCTCGGCGCCGGATAGCGCCATTTTGCCGCACACGGTATACTTTAACCACGGTGGCACACGAACTGTTTACACACGTAGCCATATTGGAAATGCTTCCACCCTTAGCATGTAAACCAATAATCAAGCCATTTTGGACGTCAGATAAATCGCACCTTTTCAGGTTTGCGACAACGACGCCACTGTTTTCCGTGTTTACCCTCACACGCTATATGTACCCTCTACTGCTCGTGCTACCATCTGTGAGTGGCTATTGCACGCTGACGTCGAATATAGGTGTTTATGACATTAATGTGATTGCACCGTGTATGAAAAAACACAGGCAGAGAAAAGACACTGTGCCGAACTTAAGACCACAAAATTGTACGAGTGCTGAATTGACAGCCATCTTTCAGTAGATTTTAATTATGAGTGCTAACAGCAGTGGGCATTAGAGAAAGAGGTGGAGGAGGGAGAGAAGGAAGAACGTCCAGAATGAGATATTCACTCTGCAGCGGAGTGTGCGCTGATATGAAACTACCTGGCAGATTAAAACTGTGTGCCGGACCGAGACTCGAACTCGGGACCTTTGCCTTTCGCGGGCAAGGAAGAACGTGATAAAAACACAGTCAATCAATATAAACCGAAAGAAAGGGGCATGACTCGTAAATAAAGGAAAAGAGGAGGCGTAACTGGGAGAAGATAGTATCATTACCTTTGTATGTATTGTATTGCATGTTAACTGGGGACCTAGAAACGACGGAGAGGCTCCGTCCTCGCCGCAGCCGCAGTGGTCCACATCCCAACGACGAGTACCGCAGTCCACTTCACCCCTCCGCCGCCCCACACCGAACCCAGGGTTACTGTGCGGTTCGGCCCCCGGTGGACCCCCCAGGGAACGTCTCACGCCAGATGAGTGTAACCCCTATGTTTGCGTGGTAGAGTAATGGTGGTGTACGTGTACGTGGAGAACCCGTGTGCGCAGCAATTGCCGACATAGTGTAGCTGAGTCGGTATAAGGGGAACCAGCCCGCATTCGCCGAGGCAGATGGAAAACCGCCTAAAAACCATTCACAGACTGGCCAGCTCACCGGATCCCGTCACAAGTCGGCCGGGCGGATTCGTGCAGGGGACCAGGCGCTCCTTCCCACTCCAGAAACCGGGCGGGCATCATTACCTTTACTGGATGATGAAGGGAAACTGGGCACAAACGTTCATTTTTGAGGAAACATCTTTATGGGAACGATAGGCAGAGCCTCAGCTTCTTCTTGACAGTATCAGGGCATTTGGTTATGCAGAGAATGCAAGGATGTTCCAGAGGAGGAGAGCAACGGCAGAAAAGGAGGTTTGTTTTAAGAAAGGGCACAGGTAGAATACTGCACAAGTTGGACGTCCTGTTTCGATTATGATGAGATAACAGATTTATTAACCTTTGAGCGAGGAACTGTGGTTCTTGCGCACCGACGAGCTGATGAAGTTAACGTAGTCACGTGACTTTTCTACCCAGAACCACCATAACTGGACGTGTGAAATATATGTGATAGTATTATAGACGAATGTTGCAGACGTAAGGTACATAAGCGTTCAGGATTAGCTCTAACCGCCTAGTGTGTTCACTACTCGCACTGTGTTCAATCACATCACAATAGTGGAGCTTCTGCGGAACGGGTCACTGCTCGAGCTGACGTTTCACAGCCGGTGGAAATAAACCGACACATAAAAGTCCCAAAACCGAGAGACAGCTCTGCTGATCGAGCAGGCCAAGGGAACATGTCGACACACTGTTGTTGTATGTGTCGAGCATTATCCTGCTGGAAAACACCCTCTGGAATGCTGTTCATGAATGGCAGCACAAGAGGTCCAATCGCCAGACTGACGTACAAATATACAGTCAGACTGCGTGGGCTAACCAAGAGAGTGCTCTTGCTGTCATACGAAAACGCATCCCGGACCATAACTACATGGGTAGGTCCAGAGAACAGACAGGTTGGTTGCAGGAGCTCACCTGGCCTCTTTCTAACCAACACAGGACCATCCCTGGCGCCGACGCAGAACCACCTTTCCTCAGAAGACACAACAGACCTCTGCCCTGCCCTCCAATGAGCTCTCACTTGTCAACACTAAAATGGTAAATGGTGGTTTGGGGTCGGTGGAATACTCGCTACAGGGCATCTGGCTCGGAGCTGTTCTTGAAATACGCGCTTTGTAACAGTTCGTTGTGTCACTGTGGTGCCAAGTGCTGCTCAGATTGCAGCTGCAGATGCAGTTCGATGCACGACCGCCAAACGCTAACACGATGGTCCTCCCTCTCGGTAGTGCCACTTAGCCGTCCGCTACCCGTTCTTCTTGTGACCGTACGTTCCCGTGGGCATCGCTGCCAGCAATCAAGTACAGAGACTACATCCAATCTCAACGGTTATTAACGCTCACGGCCGTTATAGCACACATTTAAAGCAAACCCGATTTGCATCCGCATGATGGCGTTACTAGCTATTGGCAGCAAATTCGAATAGCCCTCATCTTTCAGATGTACGAACACGCTTACCAACTTTCGTTTATCTCGTACGACTTATATATATATATATATATATATATATATATATATATATATATATATATATATATATATATATGTGTGTGTGTGTGTGTGTGTGTGTGTGTTTGTGTTTTATAAGAGGAGATGAAACAATGCTTGGTCTATATAAGTACAGTACAAGTACAGAAATAATATACAACGTATCATACGCTGTAGAGAAGTAACGTCAGATGATAAAAACAGTAGAAGTCAAATGGATTTAGAAAAGTTTCACGTACAATGACGTCATGAGAAAATGGATGTGCCGTAATTACAAAAATTTTACATTCTGATACTTTAAAACTGTTAACTTAGACATCTCGAACATTTAAAATGTTTTAAAATTGTATTAATTCCAAAAAATTGCTTTCAGTTTTTCTTTGAAAAGCATGTGATTTTAATCCTAAAACGCGTGAGAATTAACTCTTTTAAGCTAAAGCATGTTAACATTTTTTTGGATTGTACATTTTTACGACACGTTCATTTTTCTCGTAATATCACTGGGAGCAAACGTTTTTTTTAAATGTACTTACTGTAAATTTTGCTGCTTTATCGTTTACTATTAGCATTTCAACGCAAAGCATGCAATATCATTTTGAAACACATCGGATAACTCTTTCTAAGCTAAACCGTGTAAATAGTTTGAAGTATATTGTACAGTTTTTATAATTACGACACGAATGCATAACATAAGCTGTATATTATTCCTGCGCTTGTACTATACACACCTAAACATTATCTCTCATCTCCCACTATCAAAATCAAAATATATGTATACGCCCATCATATTATGTACCTTATTAAGTTCATTTATGTACTTTATTAAGTTGACATCAATACTTTCGCCATTTATATGAGGCCATTGTAAAGTCTATGTGAAACTGCCAAACGTTAATCTCCATATATAAAAGGCAGTGTCCCGACTGACTGAGTCACTGACTCACCAACGCCCAGCTAGCGAACGAAGCGTTTCATATATAGAGATTAACATTTGGCTGTTTCACTTACACTTTGCAATGGCCTAATATAAAGGGCAAAACTACTGATGTCAACTTAATGAAATTCTAAAAAAGGATCATAGTATTGATGTCTTCAGGTCCAACGGTTACGTAAAGCAGAGAGGTCGTCGGCATACTAATGATATTTACAGAAGACAGAATATATATATATATATATATATATATATATATATATATATATGTGTGTGTGTGTGTGTGTGTGTGTGTGTGTGTGTGTGTGTGTGTGTGTGTAGCCCACTCAAACCTCCCTGATTTCAAGGACCCAGGAGAGAAAAACCACAGTAGATATGACAGTGAAAAATGCATCACATTGTAGAGCATCTCAAAGAATTTATATTCCCGCGTCAGAAGTGCCAAGTATCGTCTTCAGAATGCAGCATGGGCGCATGAAGTGAAAATAACGACTCCACAGCAGTGTGGGCAAACAATAGTGTGGTTTGCAGAAACAAAATCGCCGATTACTGTGCAAAAAAATTATTGTCGTTTGCATGAACGTGATCCACCTGCTGTGAAATCAATTAAGGAATGGTACAGGAAGTTTCTGGCAACAGGAAGTGTTCTGAAACATTTAGGCAGTGCACGTTACAGAGTTTCAGAAGAGACAGTGGAGAACATCAGACAAACGTTTATCAGAAGCCCACGTAAGTCAATTTGCCGAGCATATAGGCAACTCGATGTACCTCGATCAACACTGCATCGTGTAGTTCTCCAGCGTCTTCGTATGTGTGCTTACAAAGTGCAAATTCTGCAACATCTGACCCCGAACGACAAACCACGCCAACAACAATTTGCTGCGGAAATGCTGCAGCGCACTGATATGGGTACCAGCTCCCTTGAAAGATGTTTGTTCTCAGATGAGGTAACCTTTCATCTATCAAGAAGGGTTAATAGGCATTATGTTCGGATTTGGGGCTCACAACATCGGCACTTTGTCATTGAACACGTTCGTGATAGCCCTAATCGAAACGTCTGGTGCGCGCTAATGCACGACAGGATTGTTGGACCGTTCTTCTTTGCGGCACAAACAGTGAATGGGTCAGTGTATCTGGACATATTGGAGCAGTTTGTGTACCCTCAGACGCAAGACTTGTAACCCAACACCATTTTTCAACATGATGGAGCCTCACCGCATTGGTCAACGGCTGTTCGCCAGTTCCTGCATACGATGTTTCCCAGTCTTTGGATCGGACACGGAGGACCCATTGCCCGTCCACCACGTTCACCCGACATTAGAACGCTTGATTTCTTCATGCGCGGATTCGTGAAGGAACGCGTGTATGCCACCAAAGTGGACGATATTCCTACGTTGCGACATCGTATCACTAATGCGATTGAACAATAACAGAAGAAATGTTACAAAGAACTTGACAAGAAATTGAATATAGACTCGATACTCTTCGTGGTACAAATGCTTCACGTGTAGAGGTGTATTGATGATAAATAAATAAATTCTTTGAGATGCTCTACAATGTGGTGCCTTTTTCACTGTGTTATATACCGTGCATTTTTCCCTAGATCTTTGAAATCAGGGAGATTTGAGCGGGACACCCTGTATGCCATTAAAACTGCTACAGCAAGAATAAATGCAGATGATAAACGGGTGTTCATTGGACATATATATTATACTAGAACTGGCATGTGATTACATTTTCACCCAATTTGGGTGCATAGATCCCGAGAAATCAGTAACCAGTACAACCACCTCTGGCCGTAATAACGGCCTTGATACGGGTGGGCATTGAGTCAAGCAGAGCTTCGATGCCATGTACAAGTAAAGCAGCCCATGCAGCTTCAACACGATACCACAGTTCATCAAGAGTAGTGACTGGCGTATTGTGACGAGTTAGTTGCTCGGCCACCATTGACCAGACGTTTTCAATTAGTGAGAGATCTGGAGAATGTGATGGCCAGGGCAGCAGTCTAACATTTTCTGTATCCAGGAAGGCCCGTACAGGACCTGCAACATGAGGCCGTGCATTATCCTGCTGAAATGCAGGGTTCCGCAGGGATCGAATGAAGGGTAGAGCCACGGGTCATAACACATCTGAAATGTTCAAAGTGCCATCAATACGAACAAGAGGTGACCGAGACGTGTAAGCAATGGCACCCCATACCATCACACCGGGTGATAGGCAAGTATGGCGATGACGGATACACGCTTCCAATGTGCGTTCACCGCGATGTCGCCAAACACGGATGCGACCATCATGATGCTGTAAACAGAACCTGGATTCATCCGAAAAAATGACGTTTTGCCATTCGTGCACCCAGGTTCGTCGTTGAGTACACCATTGCAGGCGCTCCTGTCTGTGATGCAGCGTCAAGGGTAACCGCAGCCACGGTCTCCGAGCTGACAGTGCATGCTGCTGCAAACTTCGTCGAACTGTTCGTGCAGATGGTTGTTGTATTACAAGCGTCGCAATCAGTTGGCTCAGGGATAGAGACGTGGCTGCACGATCCGTTACAGCCATGCGGATAAGATGCTTGTCATCTCGACTGCTCGTGATACGAGGCCGTTGGGATCCAGCACGGCGTTCCGTATTACCCTCCTGAACCCATCGATTACATATTCTGCTAACAGTCATTGGATCTCGACCAACGCGAGCAGCAATGTCGCGATACGATAAACCGCAATCGCGATAGGCCGCAATCCGACCTTTATCAAAGTCGGAAACGTGATGGTACGCATTTCTCCTCCTTACACGAGGAATCACAACAACGTTTCACCCGGCAACGCCGGTCAACTGCTGTTTGTGTATGAGAAATCGGTTGGAAACTTTCCTCACGTCAGCAGGTTGTAGGTGTCGCCAGCGGTGCCAACCTTGTGTGAATGCTCTGAAAAGCTAATCATTTGCATATCACAGCATCTTCTTCCTGTCGGTTAAATTTCGCGTCTGTAGCACGTCATTTTCGTAGTGTAACAATTTTAATGGCCAGTAGTGTATATACCGGGTGATCAAAAAGTCAGTATAAATTTGAAAACTGAATAAATCACGGACTAATGTAGACAGAGAGGTACAAATTGACACACATGCTTGGAATTACATGGCGTTTTATTAGAACCAAAATAATACAAAAGTTCAAAAAATGTCCGACAGATGGCGCTTCAGCTGATCAGAATAGCAATAATTAGCATAACAAAGTAAGATAAAGCAAAGATGATGCTCTTTACAGGAAATGCTCAATATGTCCACCTTCATTCCTCAACAATAGCTGTAGTCGAGGAATAATGTTGTGAACAGCACTGTAAAGCATGTCCGGAGTTAGGGTGAGGCATTGGCGTCGGATGTTGTCTTCAGCATCCCTAGAGATGTCGGTCGATGACGATACACTTGCGACTTCAGGTAACCCCAAAGCCAATAATCGTACGGACTGGGGACTGGAGACCTGGGAGGCCAAGCCTGACGAAAGTGGCGGCTGAGCACACGATCATCACCAAACGACGCGCGCAAGAGATCTTTCACGCGTCTAGCAATACTTTGTTTTCTTTTTTTTTTTTTTTTGTTCTAATAAAATCCCATGTCATTCCAAGCATGTGTGTCAATTTTTACCTCTCTATCTACATTATTCCGTGGTTTATTAAGTTTTCAGATTTATACTGACTTTGTGATCACCCGGTATATTGCTGAAGAAAAAAAAGCGGTAATATTTGTGAAAGTACATGAAGTCTTTATGGAAGCCGAGGGACTCTGTATCAACCTGAGCTTCCCTACCTACTAACTGGTGGATCTTACGAACAGATAAAGCTGGTGTTTCACTGCGCGGCGTAGCAAGCCCGGAACGGCGCGCCGCTGAGAGCCTGTTGTACAATGTTAGCCGGCTGTGGGTGGGTTCGGTTGCGGCAGGGTGGCACGGGAGGGGGGACCGCGCGCCAAGAGAAACAGAGCCGCGGCCACAATACGGCGAGGGGCGACGTCCGCGGCCAGAGTGCTGTGGCTGTGACGCCACACCTGCCACTGCCACTGCCAGGGCCGGCGGCACGCCAGCCGTCCTACTGAGTGTGTGTGGGTGTGCGAGCCGGCCGGCTGGACATTGCGTGTCACACTAAATGTTATCAGTATTCTTTTTTTTCTCTTTTTCCCCCATTCGAATTGAGCTAATACGATTCCGAGTTAACAATCAATGTCATTTTCTCATTTTATCTCTTGTACGTCTGCCAGCTTTTACGTGTTGCCCTTATCTGTCGAGCCGATCACTCACTGCCCTCTTCTGGTCTTTGATGGAGACCCCTTTCGTCTCTGGAGTTCTTTTTCCCAGCTTAAAATTTCCCAGTTTAAAACTCTGGCCTTTTTTTTTCAAAATTTGCGCAAATCTATTGCTAACCGTAACCTTATCCACTGTAATATCGATTTATCTATGATTTTTTTTCACGTTCTTGGGTCACCCCATCTCTTCGCCATTGACTTAATGAAATACCTCCTTTTCTTTATTACGCCATCATGGGACATACAGATGATCTGGCATAGAACAATGGTTCCCAACCTTTCTGAAACTATTCCCCCGATTGTACCCCTCTCTCCCACACGCACCACTATCCCACAATCATAATTAAATTTAGAAAGAATAACAATTTTGAACGAAAAACAATTTTCTGTGAGGCTGGTCCCGGCGGAGGTTCGAGTCCTCCCTCGGGCATGGGTGTGTGTGTTTGCCCTTAGGATAATTTAGGTTAAGTAGTGTGCAAGCTTAGGGACTGATGACCTTAGCAGTTAAGTCCCATAAGATTTCACACACTTTTGAACATTTTGAAAAACAATTTGCTAGGAACATTTTCAATTTTAAAGTGATGACAGGCAAATTATACTTAGTTTTTCTAGATCTCTTACTGAACCACGAACTAATGACTCAATGAGACAATCGATGTTGTGTATTTCTAATACTTTTTTTTTACGAAATAATGGTGAAGTTGTCAATGCATTACGACTAGTACCCAGGACTCATTCTCGAAAGAGAAAGCTATCCATACAGAGGGTAGACAGCTGTGCTTCTCCTCCTGCCGACATTTGTTTCATCCACACCCAACATCTCATGTAATACCAACCAAATTAAAACGTTTCCACTATAATTAGGCCTACTGTCCGTAAATCACTTCATCGCTAGACTCCTTGCTTCTGAACTGACAAAAGTTGGAATATTTTTATCTGCCAAAGCCTTGCGTCTGACGACTACCACTAATAACAATAATAATAATAATAATGTGTAGACCCTATAGCAATGTAATGCTTATTTCAAAGCTACTGATGCGTTATGCTGTCAATTCAAATGTTCAAATGTGTGTGAAATTTTATGGGACTTAACTGCTAAGGTCATGAGTACCTAAGTTTACACATTAATTAATCTAAATTATCCAAAGGACACAGACACACATCCAACCCCGAGAGAGGACTCGAACCTCCGCCGGGACCAGCCGCAGAGTCCATGACTGCATCGTCTTAGACCGCTCGGCTAATCCCGCGCGGCTGCTGTCAATTAGTTCGTCCATTGTTACGAAAGGAATAATAAGCAATATCTGGTCAACTGTGGAAGCTACATATAACTTGGAGAAGACATTCTCATGGCATATTTAAGCATTTTTGATGTACATGTTTCAATTTTACAAACCACAAAGCTTGTGCAATGCGGGTTTACTATGCGAGGAAGGTGTTGTTCATGTATTTGTTGCACGAACTGTAATCCCCATCACATTGTGCCGAAGTAAATGCTACTATTTGGAAAACGGATTTTCGATGATTTTATAATCGGCATTATAATCTTATGAAACAATGATATTATTAATGTTCTATTAAAAATAATTTAGTTTGGTGAGTGAAATGCAGCTGAACCATTTTATTTTTACTTCTCAGAAAATTACATTTTACTCATCAGACAGTAACTAACCCAAGATGGGAAACCATTGTCACAGAACAACCTTTTCTTTTTAAGCGATGACGTTACTGGTTCTGCCAACAGCCTTGCCGCACCGGTGACACCGGTTCCCGTCAGATCTACATCTGCATCTACATAGATACTCTGCAAATCACATTTAAGTGCCTGGCAGAGGATTCATCGAACCACCTTCACAATTCTCCATTATTGCAATCTCGTATAGCCCGCGGAAAGTTCAAAATGTTGAAATGTGTGTGAAATCTTATGGGACGTAACTGCTAAGGTCATCAGTCCCTAACCTTACACACTACTTAACCTAAATTATCCTAAGGACAAACACACACACACCCATGCCCGAGGGAGGACTCGAACCTCCGTCGGGACCAGCCGCACAGTCCATGACTGCAGCGCGCGGAAAGAATCAACACCTATATCTTTCCGTACGAGCTCTGATTTCCCTTATTTTATCTTGGTGGACGTTCCTCCCTACGAAGGTCGGTGTCAAAAAAATGTTTTCGCATTCGGAGGAGAGAGTTGGTGATTGGAATTTCGTGAGAAGATTCCGTCGCAACGAAAAACGCCTTCCAGCCAAAATCCTGTATCATTTCTGTGACAGTCTCCCGAATGTTTCGCGATAATACAAAACATGCTGCCTTTCTTTGAACTTTTTCGATGTCTTCCATCAGTCCTATCTAGTAAGGATCCCACACCACGCAGCAGTATTCTAAAAGAGAACGGATAAGCGTAGTGTAGGCAGTCTCCTTAGTAGGTCTGTTACACTTTCTAAGTTTACTGCCAATAAAACGCAGTCTTTGGTTAGCCTTCCCCACAACATTTTCTATGTGTTCCTTCCAAGCTAAGTTAAGCGCTGTCGGGCTGAGCTAGCACTTGGATGGGTAACCATCTGGTCTGCCGAGCGCTGTTGGCAAGCGGGGTGCACTCAGCCCTTGTGAGGCAAACTGAGGAGCTACTTGATTCAGAAGTAGCGGCTCCGGTCTCGGAAACTGACATACGGCCGGGAGAGCGGTGTGCTGACCACATGCCCCTTCATATCCGCATCTAGTGACGCCTGTGGGCTGAGCATGACACGGCGGCCAGTCGGTACCTTTGGGCCTTCATGACCTGTGCGGGAGGAGTTTACTGGTTCTATGTTTCTCTGCAGTTCCTCACTTGATGTCAGACATATGCAATCCATTAATCCACCCTGTGTTCTGTTTTGACAGATGTGTTGACTTTTCTCCATCTATCCATAGTCAAATTCCCTGATGAATATAATCTTTCTGGCTTGACAACCATACTGTATTGTCTTAACTTGGCTCCAATAGTCAATTATTGTTACGGAAGTTCAAGGTCAGGTGATATACTCGGTCTGCTTTGCAGATCCTAAGTGTGCTCCCTTCCCGTTCTAAGCCATTCTCTTGCGTCACTTCTCCTATAGTCTGTTTAAAATTACTTGACAGTAGGAGTCTGTCACTTTACACTACAGTGTTGCCACATCGGCTGCCGCTACCGCTCGGTTACAGGCGACACACAATGACGGCGGCTCGCTTCACAAAACAGTGTAGGAACGCGTAGCAACGTTGGAAGCGCTCGCCGCGAGTTGTGACGGAAATGCGAGGTTCTCTGTCGGCAGCTGATTTCAAGTGACCAATGACTGAACTGCGGCAGGCGAAGAGTTTTTTAGCCCTGGATTTAAACTCGTGTCCTAACCTAACCACAACCTCGTGGTGTGACATGCACCCGACAAAATGAGGCAGAACTAAAATCACGATCGCTTTACTCACGACGATCAAAGCTCACCTCTACGAGCAAACCAGACACATAAAAGTTACAAAAAAGAAATGGGGGCAAATGGCTCTGAGCACTATGGGACTTTAACTTCTGAGGTCATCAGTCCCCTAGAACTTAGAACTACTTAAACCTAACTAACCTAAGGAGATCACACACATCCATGCCCGAGGCAGGATTCGAACCTGCGAACCTGGCCGGCGAAAAATTACAGTTTTAGCGCTAAAGGCAAGCTGTAATTTCTCGCTATCATTGGTTACCTAAAGCTATCCTCTCACTCACTACACAAGCTGCCGCGTTACCAACCGATGGGCAGACCCCTTTGACACTTGAGGCGACACAGGCAGATCTCAAACGAAAAAAGATTGATAGGAAGAAAAATAAAAACAAACAAGAAGGTCAATACGATGATGAAAATAAGCTGCAAAGTATCAGAAACTTTAAAAAAATAGATTTACATCATTTAACTGAATGAAAATAAGAATCAAAGTCTTTTGATTAGATTTAGGAATAAATAAATTCGCAGTGTTTGAGGAGATCCGAACCTACAGGGTGGAGCACGGTAAATTGCTTTCTCAGAATTCACGTTGTGGCGGCTCTGTTGGTTGAATAGAGGGGGGAGTGGGCGTGGTTTATAGTGAGCGACGAAGGTTTGTATTCAGTTGCGCTAACAAAGTGGACACGTGAGGAAAAGAACGGTTCAAATGGCTCCAAGCACTATGGGACTTAACGTCTGAGGTCATCAGTCCCCTAGACTTAGAACTACTTAAACCTAACTAACCTAAGGACATCCATGCCCGAGGCAGGATTCGAACCTGCGACCGTAGCAGCACCACGGTTCCGGACTGAAGCGCCTAGAACCGGTCGGCAACAGTGGCCGGCGATGAGGAGCGGTCATTTTGTGTTGAAGTGTATTTCTCGAATTCCCACTCGATCATTGCAATGCAGCGTGCTTTTCGTTTGCAATTTGCAGTACCCCAACGCGGACGTTTTCCTGGACGGCACTCAATTTCAAATAGGGTAAATGCATCCACAACAACAGGGGATGTGTTATCAGTACGAAGAGGAGCTGAGAGAAGGGTTATAACACCACAAAACGTCGAACGAGTTTTAGTAGCCGTACTGCAGTCTCCGAAACGCTCAGCACGGAAACACGGATTCTTCATAATGAACTGAATTTTCACCTGTATAAAATCTGTGTGGTCCAGCAATTGTCAGTACGGGATTATGTAACACGAAGAACATCTTGTGAAGACATGCTTGGAACCATACACCATGACGCAAATGTATTCTTCTCTCATGAGGTACCGAGCGAGGTGGCGTAGTGGTTAGCAAACTGGACTCGCATTCGGGGTGACGACGGTTCAAACCCACGTCCGGCCATCCTGATTTAGGTTTTCCGTGATTTCCCTAAATCGTTCCAGGCAAATGCCGGGATGGTTCCTCTGAAAGGGCACGGGCTTCTGGTATGACCTTTTTTTTTTTTAGTAATTTAATTGAAAGCTTTGTTGCTTTGGTAAAAATAAAATTGGTTCTTTTTGTCGTGACAGAATAAATTACTATTAATCACACCAGATTTGTCGGAGAACTCCAGCAACATGTGTACTTGGTCCAGCTTTAAGAAATTCTATTACATTTTAGCGGAAAATTCGTGCGGTACTCTCCGACGTTAGAAAAGTCGTGGTGTTCCGTTCGGAGCAGGAGGCGGCTGTCTTTTCTCATTCGCGATATCGAAAATTACTAAAAAATGAACAGAATTTTTTTTTCTTTCGGAGGATGATCGCGCGGAGAAAACAGACAGAAGTTACATGAAAGAAACCTAAGGGACCAACTAATTGGATTTGTACGAACATATAAACGGAACTGAAAGAACTTGGAATAAATACTATAGCGATGTCGTCACGACAGCCTCCTGTTCCGACAGAACACACGCTGGATCATAAGCTGCATAAATCTTTTAAACAGGAAAGATTATCACAAGTATAATTAATGAAAATAAGGTTGAGAGATTTTCTTTGAAATTAAATAAACTTCAAGGCTTCAAGTATTATATTATGAAACGGAAACTTTCATTAACATGGCCACCCATTGTGGCGGTGGAGCGAATTTTCATGATATACATTCTCGCTTGTTTGTGGCTACATATATTTTTAATCACTTAAACTCTTAAATTTACAATAAAATGATTATATCAGTATGGAGCACAATACTTTTGCGTCCGACTCGCAACACATTCACAGAAGAACAACTAGAGAGCGGCGTGGCTCCCTGCAGAAGTAAAAATTGGCAATTGTTATTTTGAAACATAGGTGCATCGTTTTTTTTACTGATCGATAGCAGCGTATAACAGTTTATAGCTATCGTGATATTCTGCGCTTTTCAGGAGCGCGGCAAAGATATCTGGTTACCACATTCATTGGTATATGTTAAAAGTTCGCACATACTGACGCGAGTACAGAAAAAAATCTTTTACATGTTAAAAATCGCAGTGATAAAGGCTGTAATGCCACAGGCTGACTTCCTTCCCCATCCTTCCCTAATCCGAGGTTGTACTCCGTCACTAATGAGCTCGATGTCGACGGGACGTTAAACAGTAATCTCCTCCTCCTCCCTCTAATAAGATACATTTTCACCGCAGTGGGTGTGTAGACGAACAGAATATGCGGTACTGGAGCGACACGAACGCAAGGCAAATTCACCGGAGACTCCAGCTCTCTGACCGTGTCACTGTGTGGTGTGCAATATCGTGAGTAGGCATCACTGGCTCTTACTTTTTCCAGGAAAATCGTCGTGATGTGACCGTGAATTCAGATCGTTACTTAACTATCCTGCAAGAGTTTTTCTAGCCGGCTTTCGAGACAATGCTGCTTTCACCAAGACGATGCCACTGCACACACAGCGGGCATTGCCATGAATTTTTTGAGGCAAACGTTTCCTGGTAGTCTTATCTCTCGGGTGGGGAATCTCAATTGACCCGCACGATCACCAGACTTAGCCCTTTGGGTTGTTTTCTTTGAGGTTACCTGAAGTCAAAGGTGTATTGCAACCGCCCCAACAGCCTGGAAGATCTACAGAATAATATTGAGGCTGAAATTGCAAGACTGCCAGAAGACATGGTTGAATGAGTGCATGACAATTTCAGAAAACGACTGCGGAAGTGTGTGGATTGTGAAGGTAGACATTTGCTAGATATGCTGTTTAAACCATCTAATTAGAAACTTCCATTATTGTTCGATACGAGAAAAATAAAAATTTAAGTTTCTAAGTGTTCATTACTCTTTCATTTCATTCGCAAATCAGCAATCTACCGCACTCCACCCTGTACGATCTTCTACTGCTCAGGTTTATATGCTAAACGCTGCTCTACAGCAGTACTGTGCATTACATTCTTGTACCTACAACTGTGTTGACCCAGCCACAACGATGAATTGCAGCCTTCAAAAGTGTGGTTCACACAGCGTTGTGTGAAGCTCACCTGATGCAAGCTAATGTCTGTGATTATAATAATTGTATATGTGACCATGAATCGTACGAGGGCAGTTCAATAAGTAATGCAACACATTTTTTTTCTGAAACAGGGGTTGTTTTATTCAGGATTGAAATACACCAGGTTATTCCCCAATCTTTTAGCTACACAACACTATTTTTCAACGTAATCTCCATTCAATGCTACGGCCTTACGCCACCTTGAAATGAGGGCCTGTATGCCTGCACGGTACCATTCCACTGGTCGATGTTGGAGCCAACGTCGTACTGCATCAATAACTTCTTCATCATCCGCGTAGTGCCTCCCACGGATTGCGTCCTTCATTGGGCCAAACATATGGAAATCCGACGGTGCGAGATCGGGGCTGTAGGGTGCATGAGGAAGAACAGTCCACTGAAGTTTTGTGAGCTCCTCTAGGGTGCGAAGACTTGTGTGAGGTCTTGCGTTGTCATGAAGAAGGAGAAGTTCGTTCAGATTTTTGTGCCTACGAACACGCTGAAGTCGTTTCTTCAATTTCTGAAGAGTAGCACAATACACTTCAGAGTTGATCGTTTGACCATGGGGAAGGACATCGAACAGAATAACCCCTTCAGCGTCCCAGAAGACTGTAACCATGACTTTACCGGCTGAGGGTATGGCTTTAAACTTTTTCTTGGTAGGGGAGTGGGTGTGGCGCCACTCCATTGATTGCCGTTTTATTTCAGGTTCGAAGTGATGAACCCATGTTTCATCGCCTGTAACAATCTTTGACAAGAAATTGTCACCCTCAGCTACATGACGAGCAAGCAATTCCGCACAGATGGTTCTCCTTTGCTCTTTATGGTGTTCGGTTAGACAACGAGGGACCCAGCGGGAACAAACCTTTGAATATCCCAACTGGTGAACAATTGTGACAGCACTACCAACAGAGATGTCAAGTTGAGCACTGAGTTGTTTGATGGTGATCCGTCGATCATCTCGAACGAGTGTGTTCGCACGCTCCGCCATTGCAGGAGTCACAGCTGTGCACGGCCGGCCCGCACGCGGGAGATCAGACAGTCTTGCTTGACCTTGCGGCGATGATGACACACGCTTTGCCCAACGACTCACCGTGCTTTTGTCCACTGCCAGATCACAGTAGACATCCTGCAAGCGCCTATGAATATCTGAGATGCCCTGGTTTTCCGCCAAAAGAAACTCGATCACTGCCCGTTGTTTGCAGCGCACATCCGTTACAGACGCCATTTTAACAGCTCCGTACAGCGCTGCCACCTGTCGGAAGTCAATGAAACTATACGAGACGAAGCGGGAATGTTTGAAAATATTCCACAAGAAATTTCCGGCTTTTTCAACCAAAACTGGCCGAGAAAAAAATGTGTTGCATTACTTATTGAACTGCCCTCGTATTTTCTGCCGAAAGATCCTATAGTATTTGGTTGTGCTGTGTATGAAGCGTGCTATTTCGTTAGCATCGTTTCAAAAAGGAGAACTTTGTTGACATCAAATATAAGTGTACACCTTAAGAAACCCACTTTAAGAAACCCCCCCAGCATCCATAATTTACATAACAAGGGAGATATCCGACAGAAGTGAAGCCGCTGTTTGCAGAGTCAGATTTTCTCACATTAGTTGTGCAATACCCATGTTGACGTGTAGATACCTGTATTTGGTCAACAATATGATAGAGCATAGAATCATCGTGAAAATCTGGTAACTTGAGCATGATTGGCCTTCACGTAAATCCGATGTTTCATTGGGACAATACATCCCCGCTGGATAAAGAAAAATAAGCCAAATTCTGGGTCCTGCCTCCTAATCGCAAATATTTGAGCGGTGAGGAAACAAGACTCCCTAGAAACCACACAACAGATTTTTGTCTGAATTTTCATAGTCAAAAAAGGAGTTGAAAATGGATAAATGGGATGTCAAACTGACCAGTGTGAGGTCTAGTTTTGCAAAAAAAGATGTAATTCCTTGAAATTAATCAGGTTAAGTAAGAAAGACCTAATCAGTGATTTGAGGGAAATTTGAGATACGCTAATAGAAACAAAATGCAGAACTAGAAAATTATTAACGTAGAGTACTGAAATTCCGGAAATACATTTGTCCAGGTATTTAAGTGATTAACATTGCAAGACCACAGGTCAATGTACGAGCGGGATGAGCCATTACAAATGTGAAATGCCGATACATTAATAAACGCTGTAACCACCAGAATATTGAATGCAAGTATTCAAACGTGCATGCATTGTGTCGCACAAATGTTCCATGCCTTTTCCACTTGGTCAGTCAACAAAGGGACGCCTAATGCTGGTTGTCGATGATGCTGGAGTTGTCGTCCGATGGTGTACTATATGTCCTCAACTGGAGACACGTATGGTGATCAAGAAGGCCAAGACATCATCTCGACACTCTATAGAGCACGTTGGGTTACAACAGCGGTATGTGGACGATCGTTATCCTGTTGGAAAACGCAAGCTGGAATGCTGTTCATCTATGACAGCACAACAGGCCGAATCACCAGCCTGAGGTACAAATTTGCGGTCAGTGTGCGTGGGATTATCACGAGAGTTATCACTGGCACCGAGGGAGAACCAGCTTTCATCATAAAACACAACAGACCTCCACTCTGTTTAATATTTCTGGCTTAGTCAGCCATCGTATTAGACTCCACGAAGCTGTTCCCAGAGCAGTGGAGATGCAAGCAGTATATAGATGACGAAATGTGGTGTGAGCTACCTGTGACAGATGTTAGATTCGGGACCATTCCCGTAAGAAAGACCGTTTGCATAATGCTACTGCTCTGTGATTGGCTGCTGTGTTCGGAGCAAGGGCTGTCAAAACGTTAAAGTATAGTTATTATTATTAATTAAACTACTCACTGGAATGACTTCACTTTTTAATGTAAATATCTCTCAACATCTGACTATCAATCAGTCATTTTAGAATTATTAAAAACAATTTAAATCAAGAACAAAAGACTGACGAAGCTGCAGACGTAGCACTTCGGAAGCGTTCGGGTCATGACTTTACTGGTATGGCGCGCGAAGTGTTTCGGGCTGTTCGTCACTCTGGATTAGGCAGTCGAGAAGAACAGACATGTGGTCTATAGTACGATGTGTTTCCAATTTTTATCTAAGGCTATTCGTCACTCTGGATTAGGCAGTCGAGAAGAACAGACATGTTGTCTGTCGTAGGATGTGTTTCCAATTTTTATTTAAGTTCCTGTTCGTCACTCTGGATTAGGCAGTCGAGATGTACAGTCACGTTGTCTGTGGCAGGATGTGTTTGCCAGTGTTCATTATTAAAAGATTCACTCCGGTGCTCATGAGGCACAGACACGTGCCACAAATAGTGTAAAGATACGTTTTCGTAAACGTTGTGTTTGATCATGTACTTTGCTGTATCAGAAGGTGTTGGGTTAATGTGGTGTCACCGCCAGACACCACACTTGCTAGGTGGTAGCTTTTAAATCGGCCGCGGTCCGGTAGTATACGTCGGACCCGCGTGTCGCCACTGTCAGTGATAGCAGACCGAGCGCCACCATGGCAGGTCTAGAGAGACGTACTAGCACTCGCCCCAGTTGTACAGTCGACGTTCATAGCAATGGTTCACTGACAACTACGCTCTCATTTGCCGAGACGATAGTTAGCATAGCCTTCAACTACATTTGCTACGACCTAGCAAGGCGCCATAGCTTTGATAATTAATATTGTGAAGCATGTATCATCAAGAGCGATGTTCTACAAATGTGGATTAAAGTTAAGTATTACAGCAACTGCGTCCGTTTTCTAAGTTCTCATTTCCTTTTAACTGTTCCAGACCTCATGCCAATCTGCGTGAGCTTAACGCGTGCCTTTCGGCTTCCTCTCGTTGTGACTTGGCTGTCGTGGTAAGTCACAACAGTTAACCTAATGTAGTCTTCTCGTGTGGCTATATTAAAATACGCGAGTGGCATCCCAAAGACGTGATAACATTATTTCAGAACAGTACCTCGCTAAAAGTCAGTTTCAGCCTCAAGATACAGAATCCACGACCTGCGTGCTGTTTTCTGCGCTGGGGACATCGACTTGAAGACAGCAGGTTAGTGAACTATAACAGAACCTTCATATTCCACACAGTTCAGTGGAAACAACTAGGCGCCTCACGTGTACTGCATGCACAGAAAAAATGTGCTCAATGACACGTCGTCTGCAGTAATGCAGAGGAGGCAAAGGAGGATGATCGTTATTAAAACCAACGATCAATTAATTCTTCCTTTCTTGCCGTACCTGCCCTCCAATGAGCTCTTCCTTCACTCCAATGAAGTCGCAGATAGCTGTGTTTGGAGTCAGTGGAATGCACGCTACAGGGCGTCTGGCTCGGAGCTGTCCTTGAAGTGACCGATTTGTAACAGTTCACTGTATCACTGTGATGCCAACTGTTGCTCAGATTGCTGCTGTAGATGCAGTACGATGAGCCAGAGCCATGTGCCGTACATGATGGTCTTCCTTGTCGTAGTGCCACGTGGACGTATGAAGTTCAGTCTTCTTGCGAACGTACATTCCCGTTGTAACCTCCCCACACGGAATTTTGTTACATGAAAATGGAAATTGAGCCAAATGTAACCTCCCAACAAAAATAATGTTTAATGAAAATGTGAAATGGTGCCAAGCGTAAACTCCCCACAAAATTGATAAACGAAAATTGACCAAAACTCCACAATAATATCAATTAAATAATGAACCATGAACGAAATGTAACCTCCTAACAGAAATAATAATATCTGGTAAATTTTATAAGGACAGCAGCGCTGACCTTCGGCCCTGTATTCTGAATAACAAAAGCAAAATTCTTACCTCAATAAAAACTGCAACTACATTCCTGGAAATTGAAATAAGAACACCGTGAATTCATTGTCCCAGGAAGGGGAAACTTTATTGACACATTCCTGGGGTCAGATACATCACATGATCACACTGACAGAACCACAGGCACATAGACACAGGCAACAGAGCATGCACAATGTCGGCACTAGTACAGTGTATATCCACCTTTCGCAGCAATGCAGGCTGCTATTCTCCCATGGAGACGATCGTAGAGATGCTGGATGTAGTCCTGTGGAACGGCTTGCCATGCCATTTCCACCTGGCGCCTCAGTTGGACCAGCGTTCGTGCTGGACGTGCAGACCGCGTGAGACGACGCTTCATCCAGTCCCAAACATGCTCAATGGGGGACAGATCCGGAGATCTTGCTGGCCAGGGTAGTTGACTTACACCTTCTAGAGCACGTTGGGTGGCACGGGATACATGCGGACGTGCATTGTCCTGTTGGAACAGCAAGTTCCCTTGCCGGTCTAGGAATGGTAGAACGATGGGTTCGATGACGGTTTGGATGTACCGTGCACTATTCAGTGTCCCCTCGACGATCACCAGTGGTGTACGGCCAGTGTAGGAGATCGCTCCCCACACCATGATGCCGGGTGTTGGCCCTGTGTGCCTCGGTCGTATGCAGTCCTGATTGTGGCGCTCACCTGCACGGCGCCAAACACGCATACGACCATCATTGGCACCAAGGCAGAAGCGACTCTCATCGCTGAAGACGACACGTCTCCATTCGTCCCTCCATTCACGCCTGTCGCGACACCACTGGAGGCGGGCTGCACGATGTTGGGGCGTGAGCGGAAGACGGCCTAACGGTGTGCGGGACCGTAGCCCAGCTTCATGGAGACGGTTGCGAATGGTCCTCGCCGATACCCCAGGAGAAACAGTGTCCCTAATTTGCTGGGAAGTGGCGGTGCGGTCCCCTACGTCACTGCGTAGGATCCTACGGTCTTGGCGTGCATCCGTGCGTTGCTGCGGTCCGGTCCCAGGTCGACGGGCACGTGCACCTTCCGCCGACCACTGGCGACAACATCGATGTACTGTGGAGACCTCACGCCCCACGTGTTGAGCAATTCGGCGGTACGTCCACCCGGCCTCCCGCATGCCCACTATACGCCCTCGCTCAAAGTCCGTCAACTGCACATACGGTTCACGTCCACGCTGTCGCGGCATGCTACCAGTGTTAAAGACTGCGATGGAGCTCCGTATGCCACGGCAAACTGGCTGACACTGACGGCGGCGGTGCACAAATGCTGCGCAGCTAGCGCCATTCGACGGCCAACACCGCGGTTCCTGGTGTGTCCGCTGTGCCGTGCGTGTGATCACTGCTTGTACAGCCCTCTCGCAGTGTCCGGAGCAAGTATGGTGGGTCTGACACACCGGTGTCAATGTGTTCTTTTTTCCATTTCCAGGAGTGTATATCTGCTCTTATTTATCGACACAGCTTCGTGCAATGCTGGCGTATAATTTTTTATTTTTTTTTGATTCTTCGAAGGAATGCATAGGAAATATTCTTTAAATTGAAATGAATACTTTTTCTTCAAAAGAGTGGAAAAATTCTTTAAATTGAAATGAATACTTTTCTCTAAAAGAGTTACTTTATAAAAAAAATTATTATTGGGGCATTTTTTCTGAACAAATTAAATTGCAATTAACATACACTATTAATTATGCGCAAGGCTGCTTCTTTACCTTCTACAACAATACTCATCCTGCAGAGTCCTGACCAGAGTCGCGACCAGAGCACACAGCCGACGCATGCCGACTCCTGCCGACTACTACAGTCCACTCGCTACTACTGTATCCGTCTGACTACTACTGCAGACAAGCGCAGACTGACTTCTACTGTCGACTCGCGCAGACTAGCGCAGACTCGCGACAAGCAACAACTAACGATAAACTACTCTCTGGTTAGAGATTCTGTCATGCCTCGCCCATCGCCGGCGAAGCATACACCTTACACCGTGACCACCGGTACCAGGAATTACGTACAGTGGCTACATTCGTGCCAAGTCTTTCTGCAGTGTTGCAGAAGGAATAACCAACGTCTCGTGGGCCAGTTACACGACCGCGTTCAGACTCAGTGAGGTCCTGGTAATGGCATCTTTGTCGGCTTAAAGGCATCCTTGACTAACATCAACTCACAACTGACGCTCACGAACGCTACACCGAGTATTTAAAGCAAACCTGATTTGCACCCTCATAGTGGCGCTACTAGCTACTCTCTTATGCGATTGGCGCGAAATCTGAATAGACATCATCTTTCACCTGCCAACTTTCGATGTGTGACACAACTCCTTGATTTTGCGACTTTTTTCTCGTCACTTTACTTCACGTAAAGCTGTTGCTAGTATGTATATGAAGTGTCAAAAAGTTCATCTCCTCAAGGCCTAGCAAATTTTGGGCGTAAGAAGTCACATTGGTGTAGAAATTGAGGAATTCTTTCCCTCATGTTGAAAAATAAAATGAATATCAAATTATACAATAAATTGAAACTTTCTGCTTTCTCTTGTTCAACATACGTTTACAGGCCGCTGTGGCCGAGCGGTTCTAGGCGCTGTAGTCTAGAACAGCGCGACCGCTACGGTCGCAGGTTCGAATCCTGCATCGGGCATGGATGTGTGTGATGTCCTTAGGTTAGTTAGGTTAAAGTAGTTCTAAGTTCTAGGGGACTGATGACCTCAGAAGTTAAGTCCCATAGTGCTCAGAGCCATTTGAACCATTTGAACATACGTTTAATAATAATAACAGAATACTGATATGCTGTATTTCATGCTTTGTGAACAGAATTTGAAATCAACATCAAATTTTGAAAAAAGCCGTAAATTGCTTTGTGAACTGATTTGCCTGAAAGTAACAAATAAAATGGGTTACAGAAACTTTTGACATGTTGTTGAATGGTGCTCGATATCACGATCACCAAAAGAGGCGCATGAAATATTCTTGTAAACAGTTTCATTTTCTACTTTTTGACAAATCACTTTAGAAAAATATTTGACCGTTTTGTTTCCAATCATTTTTATTCAGTACATATAAAATTATAGGTGTAATTCGTCTTTTCCAAAATTGTACAGCAAATCGTATCGACTTAGTACCCTTTTAATAAGAGTAGGTAATTATAACCATAAAACCAATATTACTGATTAAAATGGTGATACTGTGCCAAACTTCATCTTTGTATCTCAAAACCACGGGACTTTTTTTTAAGTAAGCATCCTTCTGAATGGGGATGCAGATGTGCGACAGCAAGTAAAAACAAACTCTCATTGGGCGGGAAGTCACACAAATGAAGTTATTACGTTATTGCAGATTTCTTAGTAGAGGCGCTATAACACATCTTGATGCCAAGACGCAGCCAAAACAGTACGTCTTAGGTGAGCTTTCAGAGACTGCAGAGAATAACGATGAGTTGATGCTGGTGGCAAATTCGAACTGACGGTCGACGCTAGCCTATAAATGCTGGGACAGTCCTCGAAGGATACAGTCAGGGAGTCACTGATAGCCAGAGTGGCGTCTTGCTATAGAGAAGTTTGCTACGGTAATGTCATGTTAGGCCACCTACGCCAAGCGAGCGTGCGAGCGCGCAGTGTGTGTGTGTGTGTGTGTGTGTGTGTGTGTGTGTAGGCCTCGAAACCCACTGCCCGATTTTCGAAATTATTAAGGAATGTGGCAGCAGGACATAAATTCCTGAACGTTTATGTCATGTTCTTTCGGGCTTGTTTCATTTTACGAGTAATTTAATTGCGTTGCATTCTAAATTTCCGTGGACGAAGAGATGTTTTTCTTCGCCGGTAGAGATATTTTCGCGTGGAAAGAGTAATCTACTACAGAACAGACCCATTTCATTCAACGAACGACAACCCGTTTTGCCAAGCAGTTACTTTACGAAATGTCAGACGTTTTATGTCACTTGACACGTTAATTACTACGCAGCATAGCTTTGTGTTACAGTTGGGACCTGTTTAGCAATCGTTTCAGACGTAATTAAGACCATTTGTGTGCAGGGCTAGGAATTCACAACTGACATTCTGTACATGAATAATAACCAGAGTAATGCTGTCTTCCAGCATTAATAGTTCCTAAGTTGCCACAATCTTTTAATGCAGGTATAAGTCGAAGCAGCGTTAACAGTTTTCGCAGGAAGCAGCTGCTAACAGGAGAGTCTCAAGTACGTAAAGGTAGTTAGCAATTTTGGCCAAATGCAGAGCATTGCGGTGTTAACAGCAGCTCAAGCGTGGTACGATAATTCCCTAGTCCATCTGCGGCTAGTTCCCGAGCGATGACAAGGAATGTTGCACAGTGTCCATTACTTGCTTTCGGATGGTAAGCGTAGATGTGAAAGGATTACGCTGTATCCGGTTGCCAATACGGCGATCTTCGGTTGTGGTAGCCACGCGTGGTTGCTGGCCTTTTATGACGAGCGTCCCTATCATCACATCCCCATGCAGGCCAACATCGGACCACTGTCACATCCGAACTCCCGACAAAGATATGACTGGCCGGCTACATGCAGACCCACTATGACGCCTCTTTCAAACTCTTGTCAGCTGCTGATGAATGTGTCCTAAAGGGGTATGTGAGTTCTCCGTATCCTACACTGTGATAACATCTGACGCTGTTTACGCCACTTACATTGCGCCAGGCTTGGTAACAAGACCAAATAGGAATAACGCTAACGTACTCTCGTGTTCGTTCTACCTGTTATAGAGAACTGCGACGTTTATTCATTTACGTACTCGCCGATGATGTGTATGAGTGCGAAGTTACATTGACATCCTACTGTATTATCTGGTTGCTTCATTTTCTTTCTCAGGCAGTGTATATATTTGCAGCTGTTGCATCATACCGCATGTCGTGTTATGTGCGATTAAGTTTTTCACCGCGGGATGGAGCACCAGGAATGTTTCGAGATATAACTGAAAAATTTACTTATTCAAAAATACAGCAGTTTTTGAGTTGAAAATGACGCAAAATCTTGTATCCCCCTTATCAAACATGTGCCGCGCGGGATTAGCCGAGCGGTCTCAGGCGCTGCAGTCATGGACTGTGCGGCTGATCCCGGCGGAGGTTCGAGTCCTCCTTCGGGTATAGGTGTATGTGATTGTCCTTCGGATAATTTAGGTTAAGTAGTGTGTAAGCTTAGGGACTGATGACCTTAGCAGTTAAGTCCCATAAGATTCCACACACATTTGAACATTCATCAAACATTTGAAAACAAGTTTTATCGGGAACTTTTTTCTTTGTAGTTTGTCATGCTAGATTAATGTCATATAGGACTATTATTCTTCGTACTTACTGTAATAATTCATTTAGAGTGTTCTTATCATATGCTACTTGTGCATGTCACATTATTGTGTTTAAAATAACACATGTTACCGAGATAAAAACCAGTCTCTGTCTCGGGCGCAGCACTGTTGTTGTTGCAAAATCCCACTTCAATCAGTTTCGTATTGTCAAAAATATCCCAACTCCTATTTACCTACTATACGAACGATAAATAATAAACAGTGTAGAATATGTAAGTTCTTGTCTGTGAATATTGACGAAAGCTTAATGTGGAAAAGGTGTATACATTTCTGCTACAACCTTTAGGTTCATCCACTTTTTCTATAAGAATAACTGCCATTCTTTGATGTCTTATGGCATAATATTCTGGGATAAATCCTTGTTTAAGCAAAAAGTATTCAGTGCACAAAAGAAAGTAATTAGAACCATGGCTGGAGTTTACACACGCGTATTATCTTGCATGTTTCTGTTTAACCATTGGGAGTATTAACCATAGCCTCACAGTACATTTAGTCACTTACGACATCCGTTATCAACAATCCATCTGTGTGAAAGCAACGAAGACATTCACAAGTACAACACTAAAAGGGAAAGTGGTCTGCATTACCTTTCAATGAATCTAACTTTGGCACAGGAGTGAAAAATGCAGCTATAAAAATGCTTTGACAGTCTACACAAGGAATTAGTGCCTGAATAACAGAAGTGTTTTCAAACGCAGATTAAAGATGTTTGTCCTGATAACTCGTTCTATACCAAACAACAATCGTAAAGTAGAGATAATTAACATTAAAAATACGTGAATGGCCAGTATGTAGCCATAAAAACATTATTTTTAATTTATTTATTTTTTAGTTGTATATAAGTGTTCTACGTTTGTTGAGTTGAGATGTTCCATTTCATAACGTTTATAGTGCATTTGATCTATGGCACTAGAAACTAACTAATTAAGTGCGGTCTTCAGACAGAGGACTGGTTTGACCCAGTTGTCTGCTCTAGTCTACCCTGTACAAGCCTATACATCTCCGAATAATTACTGCTGCAACTGCGTCCGTTTGAAAATGCTTACTGTAGTCGTCTCTTGCCTCCCTCTGCAATTTTTACCCTTCACTGTTCCCTCCAGTCCTAAACTGATGATTCCTTTATGTCTCAAAATGTGCCGTACCAAGTGATCCTTTATCTTTCTTTTCTTTACAGTTCTGTTCAGTACTTCGTCATTAATTACGCGATCTACTCATGTGTGTGTGTGTGTGTGTGTGTGTGTGTGTGTGTGTGCGTGCGTGCATGTGTGTGTGTGTGTTTAATGGTAGTGCATTGCTTATTTTTGTTTTTTGTTGTTTATTTTATCTACAGCCTTTGTGTCATACCCATTCTCCAGAGCAATTTGTTTTATTGTGTTCAGTTCTTCTGTGCAGTCGTGTTTGCTTATAGGTGTTTCTTTCAGTCTGTGTAGTAAGTAATGGAAGCTGGCTTCAGATATTTACTACGTTGACTGCTGCTATCTCCAAACTACTGTGGCTGTTGCTGCTATGCTACTAAGAAAATAAAAATTCAAACTACTAGCAATGCGATATTCAATGCTTGCTTTTAACCATAGAAACATCCAAAAAACGTCTGTGCTAATAAATCTCATTATTGCAATGATCATGTCTGTTATTGAGAAATTCGGGAAAGCAAAATTATATGTGTGAAACTTGAAATAAAGAGTCGAATGCTGATCGATAGAAAAGCAATAAAGTAACTGTGTTAACACAGCTTTACATCACAAAGACAAAATATTTTATCACTTGTAATATTAAAAATTCACTTTGAATTAACAGTGGAAAAACCTGAACAAATTCTCTTTTCTTGCTTACAAACATGTAAGGTATCCATCTTTGAAGAAAGATCAGTAAATCACACATTGTTACGTTATCATAAAAATCTCCAGTTCTAAATCCCTGACCAAATTAATTACTATGCTTGGATGTTTCGGCAAATGCTGTATTACAGTACCTTTTGAAGTCTTCCGAATGAATTTACAATTATCTCTCCACAAATGAAAAATAATATAAGAAAATTATTGCCGGCACACAGCATGACCTAAATACGTCTTACTCCATCACAACTGCTATCCCCCATCTAGAAATTCGAAAATATGTTGATGGAGGATGAAAATGAAGTACTTCCCGTATCTCAACTTCGAATCTTGGAATACAAGCCATGGCAACGGTGCCATTCGAAATTGGCTCTAGAAGCACGGCGGTACTGCGTAATGCAACTTGGCCGAATCCAAAAATAATGAACTAGCTATTTATAATTGAATTAATTTCCCTAGAAACATCTACATTTTACCAGACTGAAAAAAAAAGTTTATGCAATCGTAACTCAAGTGTCTCATTCATTGAAACTGCAGTACTTGTAAGTAATCTTCTAAATAATGCACTTCGATAGTGTATAGACATGTCATTTTCATTCGGAAAATTTGTAATATGGACCTTGTTGATATGACATTACCACACTGTCATTTGACCTATGGCACACTTAAATGTATAATCTCGGCTTTCAAGATCACTTAGCACGGTTTACTAGGCATACATGCTCGAAAAGTATTTAAACTTCCAAAGAACCAATACGTTCCAGCACAATATTTTTCTCTGTTGAAAGTTATTTATGGCCAGAGAGCTATTGCACTAGCACAGCGGACGTGAAAGATTAGGTTGCAGATTTTACAGCGTACGTTACGTTTCGTCACACCTCCAAAAAGTAAAACTGTAAGCACCGCTGCTTGAAATTGAGCTCTGTTGTAGACAATCGTCGATTCCCCGTGTGCAGCAAGCAATCAGAAAGGTGCGATGATGTCACAGACTTTACATGATGCATGTGTTATAAGTGATAATCTTTCCTTCACTTCTGGATAAGGACTTAGTTTACTGTGGTCAAAGGTAAACAATCGTACACGAGTTTACGAAGAATGCGTCACGAAATTATGAAATTGATTCAATAATAGTGCATTGAAAAAGATATTACAGTGGCCAACAACGAACTCAGGCCAGGAGGTGACTGTCGCGTGTGTGCGTGGTGGGTTAAGTAATCAGTTTATGTGTCAAGTTTCGACAATACAAACAAATTTACAACTATACAGCATGGATAACAAATTTTTTCGGTAAGTCACAAAATTTAATTTTTATATACGAGGGTTATTCCAAAAGTAAGGTCCGGTTATAAAAAAAAAATCAAAACTAAAATGTTTTTTCAAAACAATTGTTTTATTTACATTCCTTACATCTTTATCTATTTTTCTACATAACTTCCATACTTATTTAAACATTTGTCACATCGTTCAACAAGCTTTTGAATGCCCATGTTACAGAAATCGGCCGCCTGTGACGATAACCAGTCCTTAACTGCTTCTTTCACTTCATCATCTGTGTCGAAGCGCTTGCCGCCGAGAAACTCCTTTAAGTAACGGAACAGGTGGAAATCACTTGGCGCCAGGTCCGGACTGTAAGGAGGATGGTCCATCTGTTCCCATCCAAATTTCTTGATCAGAGCTTGCGTTTCATTTGCAGTGTGGGGTCTGGCATTGTCATGCAACAACAAGATTCCAGACGACAAAAGACCACGTCGCTTGTTCTGGATTGCACATCGAAGTTTAGTCAGGGTAGCGCAGTAGGCGGCTTTATTAATCGTTGTTCCTCTCTCCATAAAGTCGACTAACAATACTCCACGTCTATCCCAGAACACAGTCGCCATAACCTTACGTGTTGAGATTGTCTGCTTTGCCTTGACCTTGACTGGCGATGACGTGTGACGCCATTGCATTGACTGACGTTTAGACTCTGGAGTGATGTGAGAAACCCATGTCTCATCCCCTGTGACAACATTGTCTAAAAGACTGTCACCTTCCTTATGATATCGCTCCAAAAAATCAAGAGCAAAAGCCATTCTTTTCATTCGTTGGGGCTCAGTAAGCAGCCTGGGAACCCAACGGGCACACAATTTGTGAAACTTCAAATGTTCAGACACAATTCTGTACAAAGTTGTTCTACTCACATTCGGAAAATGCATGTCTACGTCTGTAATAGTGAATCGGCGATCTTCACGAATTTTTTTGTCAACCGCATTGACCAACTCGTCTGAAATCACTGATGGTCGGCCACACCGTGGTTCATCGTGCACGTTATCCCGTCCTTCATTAAAAGCTCGCACCCACTTGCGCACTTTACTGTCGCTCATTAAGTTAGGACCGTACACTTCAGTAATCTGCCGATGGATTTCCGCCGCTGAATTGTTTCTTGCAGACAAAAACCGTATCACTGCCCTTACTTCACAATCGGCGGGCTGATCAATTGTCTTAAACATTGTAAAGTGACACTGTGAACTACACTCAGCAACAGTAACAAAGCGAATGGCGGCGTTTGACGCGCAAGGCTTGCCGGGAGTCGGCGCGCATTCGTGTTTTGTCATTGGCGCCAAATTTCAATAGTTACGGCGAATCAGACCTTACTTTTGGAATAACCCTCGTACGTATATTTTATGATTATTTAGTCGAACTATCATAAAGCAGTAGCACTTGAATATTAACGAAGATGAAGCCATTTGCTGTATCCCATACTAGGTGATTTTGTACAAGACGACTGAGATTCAAGTGATTTGGAGATATAATGCAATAATTTTTGACAGCATTTTTAAGGAACAAATGCTGATAGGCTTAACAACTATATTTGCTTTCTTATACGTTACAAAAAAATTGATGAGACAATTGCAGTTAAAATAATTCAAACAAGGACAACGAGAAAAAATACACAGACACACATACTGTCTGGGCGCTTAGAGAATGCGTTTTGTCCCCTGTCTCTGCTCGAGACTCATCTGTATTCTGTACAGTTTGTAAGTAGGCTGTTTATGTTTTCTCTATGTAAGTAGGCTGTTTATGTTTTCTTATTGGCAACGTTACGTAGCGCTCAATATGAAAATCACTGGCTGTGCTGTGTGCAGTCTGTGGCTGCTTTGCATTGTTGTAATACTCGCCATTGTAGTGTTAGGCAGCTGGCTGTGAACAGCGCGTAGCGTTGCGCAGTTGGAGGTGAGCCGCCAGCAGTGGTGGATGTGGGGAGAGAGATGGCGGAGGTTTGTAATTTGTCATGAACTGCTATATTTATATATGATGAGATCAAGGTAAATACATTGTTCGTTCTCTATTAATATCTTTCATTTGCTAACTATCCCTATCAGTAGTTAGTGCCTTCCATAGTTTGAATCTTTTATTTAGCTGGCAGTAGTGGCGCTCGCTGTATTGCAGTAGCTTGAGCAGCGAAGATTTTTGTGAGGTAAGTGATTTGTGAAAGGTATAGTTTAATGTTAGTCAGGGCCATTCTTTTGTAGGGAATTTTGAAAGTCAAATTGCGTTGCGCTAACAAAATATGGTGTGTCAGGTTAAGGACAGTCGTGTAGAATTGTTGAAAGGGGACGTTTCAAGTTCAGTTCGGGTGGCTTTGGGGCTATGACATCTGTTTTCCGCTGCTGACATCGAGGATTGTACCTTCCTGTTAAGTGTGTACAGTATGATGATTTTTTAAAGAGCTCACCTCGCCATCGTTCTTCTCCTGCTGCCACTCCTCAATGCTGCGAACACGTGTTATATAACAGTCTTTGGCACCGAGTAGATGCACTACTGTAGTAAATGGGCTCTCCACCTATCTACGTTGTCAGCACTGCACGAAATTGTGTAAACTACATTATCCCTTCCCCCTTTTTCCCCTCTGAGGTGAGGTCTTAAAAAAAGTTGTCGCACTATCTGTATGACGCAAAGAGTTGTATCACGGCAGTCATAACCTCATATTCGTTACTACTAATAAACAGACTAAAGCAACTGAGCATGAATGTTCCTACAATGCACTTTCACGAAACGTCGTTATGTCCGTGTATCACTTCTTCATTTTTACTGTAGCAACTGATCGGTATGTGGTACAGGTGTCCGTAGCAATGTAAGAGCGAGAGAAAGACCCTAGGGGTAAGATGGCACCTTTTAATTTAAACCTGCAAAACTTCTCAATCTAAGTGAAAGTAGTGGACATGTAACTCTCTAGCCACATCCCGCTCACACTGTACAGCTGCCATGTTTTTAAATCGCTGTTAAGAAATTATCGGAATTTCTAATCGAGCGGCTATTTCATTTTGGCAAGAATCGGTCAAATTGAAATTCAAAATTGCTTTTAACCTTACCTTAATAAATTTAACATTATTTTACCAAGTGCTACAAAAAAGGGAGAAATAGTTTCGAACATCTCTTATTAGAATGGTAGGCGTTATGGAGAAGGAATTATGGAAGAGTTATACAAGGAACAAATTGAAGCAGGTAACGCGACTCCGAGGAAACATATTGAGCATTGGAAACATTATGAAAGCTATCGACCGGTCGATATCCACAGTGACATTATCGGGACTTGTGGAGATGTTCTTAAGGCAGATGTTATAAAGAGAGTGAAAAAGACAGAATCGTGTAGCACATTAGCAGATTAAACAGCTGATATTTCTGGAGCTGAACAATTATCGGTTGGGCTTCGACATTTCGAGGAAGAATCCGACACAGTCAAAGAAATGTTTGTTGTATTTATCGAGAGGAAATCGAATGCACAGATCACTGATGACTTTTGGAAAAGGAAAATCTTGCTCTTGTCAAATGAGACTGTTTGGCATTTGATGGTTCTTCGACGATGGCCGGATGTGCTGGTGTTCAAGCAATCTTGCGCAAAAAATTGCACCAAAGTATAATCTTTGACTGCTTTTCGCACAAAATGAATGTAATCATCAATGATCTCAACAGTCTTCCTGGGATTCGGAACACTATAGGAACCATCCAAGATATTATTCAATTTTTCCGCGAGTCCGTATTTAGAAAGAAGCTGATACCTAGTATATCCAAACTTTGAGAAATAAGGTGGAGTGATAAACACGAACAAAACTGAGTTTTTAAGAAGAATATTCCTGTTATAGTGAAAGCCTTGGTCAACCTTATCACATTAAGGAAACGGTTCGACTAGAAAAAATGCTTTCCAAATTCGTGCGCTTGCTTCTGGCGTTCCATTTATTCTTAGCTTAATTGTAATTCGAAATATACAGCTTTGAGGGAACAGTTGCATATATTCCGCAGTTCATTGCTTTAGACGCAGCCGAGGCCTTGCAGCACATTAAATTAACTTTACATCTGTTGAAAACTCATCGTGATAATCCTGAAAAAGTCACGGGCGAAGTTGTGAGGGTTGCTACCTCGCTCATGAAAAACGTGGTTTAGAGAATATAAAGCCAAGCCGCGCGCAGTTGGGAGACAGCAAGATCGAGGCAACAGAAAGTCCATCAGATTTGTGGAGGAGATCTTTAATAATATTCTATTTAGACTCTGTTATTAATTGTCTCGAGATTGCGTTTTTCTGACAAAAGCATCCTAGCATGTGCTTTGCCTCAGTTACATCCTGCGCAAAATAATGACCACGTCGAAATATCAGTTAATGACAGCTCGAAAAATATACAGCTTTGAGGGAACAGTTGCATATATTCCGCAGTTCATTGCTTTAGACGCAGCCGAGGCCTTGCAGCACATTAAATTAACTTTACATCTGTTGAAAACTCATCGTGATAATCCTGAAAAAGTCACGGGCGAAGTTATGAGGGCTGCTACTTCGCTCATGAAAAACGTGGTTTAGAGAATATAAAGCCAAGCCGCGCGCAGTTCGGAGACAGCAAGATCGAGGCAACAGAAAGTCCATCAGATCTGTGGAGGAGGTCTTTAATAATATTCTGTTTAGACTCTGTTATTAATTGTCTCGAGATTGCGTTTTTCTGACAAAAGCACCCTAGCATGTGCTTTGCCTCAGTTACATCCTGCGCAAAATAATGACCATGTCGAAATATCAGTTAATGACAGCTCGAAAAACCCTCGCAAAATTTTATGGTTTCTCGAAAATAAAGAGTGAAACTGAATGTGGTGAAAATTGTGACAGAACACACACAACCCAGGGGAGAGCTAACTATTCTCGGTATTCTGAAACAAACGGAAAACTTTTTCTCCGAAATATGAAAAGCATTAAAATGTTTGATTTCGATCGCTTACACATGAACTGTGGAATGACGTTTCAGCAAATCAAAACCTGGTTGAGGCGTATAACGTCAGAAAGCCACTTCAGTGGTTTAGCAATAATTGGCATTCACAGAAAACTTCTTCTCGACGATAAAGAGGGCTTTATTAGTAAAGTGTTGGAAGAATTTATAAAAAAATGCGAGGATACTATGTTTTAACTAAATATATTTAAATTTTAGTAATTTGCAAAATTGATTTTAATTGTTTATAATTTTTCTTTTCATTAAACAATTTTTCTACTGTAATTTGTACCAGCGTTTCTTGTTTGCCTCACTGTCTTTCTTATCGTACAGCCCCCCCCCCCCCCCCCCCCGACACCTCCCGTCCCTGTGTGCTTCCTGGTAACGCCAACTCCGTAGGAACACCCTGTATACATACATATACATTGATACTGTATCTGAAATCGTGACTCATCTGACTGGATCACGGTTTTCCAGTCGTCTAGGATCCAACAGCCGGCCGGTGTGACCATGCGGTTCTAGTCGCTACAGTCCAGAACCGCGCGGCCGCTACGGTCGCTGGTTCGAATCCTGCCTCGGGTATTGATATGTGTGATGTCCTTAGGTTAGTTAGGGTTAGGTAGTTCTAAGTTCTAGGGGACTGATGACCTTAGATGTTGAGTCCCATAGTGCTCAGAGCCATTTGAACCATTTTTTTGTAGCAGTGGTCAGTATTTTGAAGCCTGTGCTGCAGAAGAGGATGCTAATTGTAACAGTAACTATGCAATGGGCTCCAGCTGTTGATTTTGAGATATTCATTATAACATCATTAAGCATATAACCTCAAAACAGAATGAAGTAATACTGAGTGAGGATCTGATTTAATTTTTAGAGCTACCTGTTTTTAGAGAGACCCTTGCTATTTCATATAATCTGTCCCTCCCTAACAGATTTTACAATACGAGTTGTGGAAATCAAGAACACTTCTATCGATAAGATTTTTATTGACGCACCGAGAATGTGAAACCACAGGAAGAATACTTTCAGTTACACCACAGTACCGGTTAATGAGAAGGAAACCGTGGACTTCAAAATGTATTTGTGGCATACAAACTGGAAAGATGTATGCAACACACTTGGCGGCATCAAAAACTATAACATATGCTATAACACAGACATAGTCTAGGTACTTGGAAAATTTTTATTGTAAAAAGTTCGTATCTGTCAGTAGGTTACGTGCTTCAAAACAAAAAGCAATAAACAGAATCCAGATATTGTGCAGCATAAAAATCAAGAAACGTCAATGATTACAAACTGAATTGCAAAATTCTAACAAAGAATCATCTGAAAATCAAAGTTTATGTGTTATCAAAGGAGGGAAGAAGAATTAGAGTTTAACTTCTAGTCGACAGCGATTTGACTGCAGACTGTGCACATTTTGGAGGGGGGGAGGGGGGTGGAAGAATGAGGGCGTAAATCGGTTGTGCCCTTTGAAAGGAACCTAAGTCTAGATAGTTTGACGTTGATTTGGAAGATCGTCATCCCGAATACGAGCACAGTGTTACTACTGCCGTAATGTTCAAAGGAAAATTCTTTAGCGGCAATTCCAGAACTATATGGTACGTACTAAAAATGAGGCAGGTTAAGAATTCAGGAAAATTACAAAATTTTTTAAAAAAGGCAAGCAATGAACCGAAAATTTTTGAAAGTAGCAGATAATTTGCTTCTAATTACTTCCGTAATGTAGAGATGACAGTTCCAAAGAAAATATCGTGAAGGTTTTCTCACTTTTTTTACGACTATTAGTCGACGTTTTACATCAGCTGCCAGTGCTGCTAAACACGGCAGTTCATTTCCGATAACAGAAATTCCCGATACAGGAGCGTTCCAAATACCCGTTGTGATTGCTCGTTAAACGCTCTTGTGTGACGGAATCGATGGGCGCCACAGACGCCAGGCGATATCGCAGCCGAATACACCAGCGTTATATCGCTTTGTCTGTGGCGCCCGTAGTGAATTCCTGGTCGACGTGAGTACTTGATTCGTTACACCAAGGAGCAAAGGAATGTAATAAGAGAGCACGTAGAAAAGACACTTAACGCTCTAAGTAATTTATCACTATTAGGAAGCACAACAATAAGCAGAGGCAACTATACTGCCAGGTCTATTGCGACGTTGTCGGATGATCGCCAAAGTCAGCAGTGAGAGGACTTAACATACTAGCAGCTGGGATTCCAGCGTCATATACCGATTCAGTACTAGAGGGACGAGAAGCCAAGAGAATATGGCAGCACTGGGCTGGGATTAAGGGTACGAAATGGATTAACACAAAGACGATGAATCTGATTATACGTCAGAAGAACAAAATTTCGATTCGCATTTCATTTCGTTCGTTTCCAAACATTCAAAAACGGCTGTGGTTGAGAAGGCAAATCAGTTTTCTGACAAAAAAGAAAAATGTACAAAAGCCCGCAATACTGCGAAAGAAATCCTTTTAATAACGAATTATTCCTTCACGTGCATGGAAAACTTGTGTTTCAAGACACTCTGGTGATACATTCGACTTGGCGAGTATTATCTAAACGATCGAATTCGGTACAGCAGTACACACGGAAACTTCATAGCACAGCTACAATCTATAATATTCTAGTTTCATATTACAAGATTTTTTTTTAAGTTTAGGCTTCTCCGACACAAACTGCTTCAGACAAATCGTGGTAAGCAATGTGGCTAACTGGTTTGCAAAATCAAACTACGCCAATGAGATTTTATGTTGTGCCTACGCAGGAAGACGCCTGTGATTATGACCCAAGTGATTGGCGGAAATCAGAAATCTGTTGATTTCTTACCTTATGGTAGCTGTCGTTGCTCCGTGCTCTTGCTGCATTTCACCGCTTTCTTGCGGTGTTGCTGACTGCGGACGGACACTCCCATGTTGCTCGCCAGTCGCCCCGTCTCAGACTGTTGCTTAGCAACGGCGTGGTCTGCCGCAGGGACTTCTGTATTGTTGAGAACTACGTCACGTCGCGATATGTGGTTTACTCTTAGAGCACACGCTGAAAATAATCCCCTCATAATTAAGGAAACCATCCACACATAGCAAGACGTAACGGGGCTGAGACGATCGAGGAATTTCCCCAAAATCTCCGTGACAAGAGGGTTACGGGGTACGAAGGAGAGAAACGAGAGGCGAACAAGAAAAGATTAAATCGCAAGGGAAAGTGGTAGCACTTTTAAGACCGATCAGTCACATACAGTCTTCTGCTATGTTAATATGTTCGAAGATGGTATGCTAATTGAAAGTTCCTGGCAGATTGTGTGCCAGACCGAGACTCGAACTCGGGAGTTCAAGTCTCGCTCCGGCACACAGTTTTAATCTGCCAGGAAGTTTCATATCAGCGCACACTCCGCTGCAGGATGAAAATCGCATTCTGGAAACATCCCCCAGGCTGTGGCTAAGCCATGTCTCCGCAATATCCTTTCTTTCAGGAGTGCTAGTTCTGCAAGGTTCGGAGGAGAGCTTCTGTAAAGTTTGGAAGGTAGGAGACGATGTACTCGCATAATTGAAGCTGTGGCGACGGGTCGTGAGTCATGCCTGGGTAGCTCTTTGGGTGGAGCAGTTGCCCGCTAGAGGCTAAGGTCCCGAGTTCGAGTCTCGCTCCGGCACACAGTTTTAATCTGCCAGGAAGTTTCATATCAGCGCACACTCCGCTGGAGGATGAAAATCGCATTCTGGAAACATCCCCCAGGCTGTGGCTAAGCCATGTCTCCGCAATATCCTTTCTTTCAGGAGTGCTAGTTCTGCAAGGTTCGGAGGAGAGCTTCTGTAAAGTTTGGAAGGTAGGAGACGAGGTACTCGCATAATTGAAGCTGTGGCGACGAGTCGTGAATCATGCCTGGGTAGCTCTTTTGGTGGAGCAGTTGCCCGCGTGAGGCTAAGGTCCCGAGTTCGAGTCTCGGTCCGGCACACAGTTTTAATCTGCCAGGAAGTTTCACATTAGCGCACACTCCGCTGCAGAGTGAAAATCTCATTCTGGAAAGGTAATTCTTCCGGAGTAAAGAGAGCTGTGTCATTTATTTAATTCTTTTGTGTAAATCTGCATTAGGAAAATCTATAGAACGAAAGCGCCTAGATGTAAGAAAATGCTACGGCGAAGGCAGTGGCCAAGCATTCGTCATTAATGGGTGTATACACCAGTGTGCCAAATAGAATCAAGGCAAAATTTAAATGTTGTCGTTAAAGATAGTGTTGTGGCTATTCAAGAAACAGTCCTGTTTTTCGGGACAGTGGATAACATCAGCCGGCCGCTGTGGCCGAGCGGTTCTAGGCACTTCAGTCCGGAACCGCGCTGCTGCTACGGTCGCAGGTTCGAATCTGCCTCGGGCATGGATGTGTGTGGTGTCCTTAGGTTATTTAGGTTTAAGTAGTTCTAAGTCTAGGGGACTGATGACCTCAGATGTTAAGTCCCGTAGTGCTTAGAGCCATTTGAACCACATGATAACATCTACAGAGTATTGGATCAATGCAACAACTGTGGTAAGAGGGGCGAATAAGTAAGGCAATATATATTTTTCTCGGCCAATTTCGGTTAAAAAATATGGAATTTTTTTGTGGGACATCGTAGAATATCCCAGCTTCAGCCCCTACACTTTCATAAAGTTCCGATAGGTGGCAGCGTTTTATGTAGCCTCCAAAACGGTGTCTGTAACGGAGACTGCGTTCCAAGCAGAGAGTTGTCATCCAGTTTCCTTTGGCGTAGCACCACACCGTCACACATGTTCATAGGCGCTTGCAGAATATCTACAGAGACCTGACAGTGAATAAAAGCACGGTGTGTCGTTGGGCGAAATGTTTGTCATCATCGTAACAAGGTTGCGCAAACCTGTCTGATGTCCCGCTTGCCGGCCTGTCGCGTACAGCTGTGACTCTTGCAATGTTGGAACGTGTGGACACTCTCATTCGAGGTGATCGACGGATCACAATGAAACACCTTACTGATCAACCGGATGTTTCTGTTGTCAGTTGGGACACAAAGGCGTGTGCCCCCTGGGTCTTCCCCGCTCAACATAAGACCATAAACAGCAAGGAGGACCATGTGTGCGGAACTGTCTGCGAGTTATGATGCTGATCGCGAGAATCTTTTGTCGAACATCATCACAAGGGATGAAACAGGGTTTATCCCTTCGTATCGGAAATACAATGACAATCCACGGGGCGACATCACACCTTCTTTCCTCCGAAGAAGAAGTTTAAATCCGCACCCTTACATGGTAAAGTCAAAGCGGCGATCTTCTGGGTCTCTGAAGGGGTTATTCTGTTTGATTTCCTCCCTTATGGTGCAACGATCAACTCTGAAATGTATTCTGCTACCGGCAGGAGAATGAAGAAAAACCTTTAGCTTGTTTGTTAGCACAAAAATGCAAACGAACTTATTCTTCTCCATGACAGCACGAAGCCTCACAAGAGTCTGCTCACCCGAGAGGAGCTCACAAAACTTCGTTGCACTGTTGTTCCTCAACCATCCTATAGACTGGATCTCGCACCAGCCGACTTCCATCTGTTCGACCCAAGGAAGGATGCATTCCGCGGGAAGTAGAATGCGGATGATGGGGAGGTTATTGATGCAAAAGACGTTGTTTCCGACGCAGACCAGTTGAGTGGTACCGTGGGGGCACACAGGCCCTCCCTGTCAGGTGGCGTAAGGCCGTCGCATAAAGCGGAGGTTATGTTGAAACATACGATTTTGTAGCTAGAAGAGAGGGTAATAATATGGTGCACTGGAATCATGAACAAAACCATCTTCCTATAAAAAAATGTGTTGCATTACCTACTGAACGCCCCCCGTTGTATTTGAAAACTTGTTCCGTTGGTTAAAGTTAAGAACTCTAAAGCCAACTCGTTAGGACGGAAGATACGCCGTCATATATGAACGTAAAGAGCGACTGACGTTCCTACTTGAATCCATCAGTTTTTTGTTCCTTGTAAAGTACGAGAAGAAATCAGTATAGTACCTAACGCCTTGAAACGATTGAGTATGGTCGTTACAGCCGGATATGTCTACCTAGGTAACGATGCTGTCGGGAAGAATCATTTGATAAAATGCTTGACGAAACTTTCAACATCTCTGAAAGAAGGAATATCGTGTTTGAATCCCTTTACAAAGTAGTATCAACAGTAAATAAGCGCTTAGATGGGCTTTGTGAGTTTAACAGACTGATGGAGCCGGTAACTACAATTACTTTTTATTTACCCAATGATTATCAAAATTTATAATCTACTAACTATCTCAGTGTAAGGAATGAAGTAATGTTGGAAATTTGTGGTAAGTTCCTATGGAGCCAAACTGCTGAGGTCATCGGTCACTAGGCTTACACACTACTTAATCTAACCTAAACTAACTTACGCTAAGGACAACACGCACACACCCATGCCTGAGGGAGGACTCGAACCTCCGATGGAGGGGGGGGGGGAGTCAGGGGGGAGGAGGAGAGCCGCAGCAAGGCGCCTAAGACCGTGCGGCTACCCCTCGCGGCAAGGAATGAAGTAAGCTATAGACAGATACAGAGCATGGAACTATTTTTCGTATCAGGTGAGAATGTAGGGGCTCTTTCTAGTGGTTTTACAGTTAGTTGCTGCTCCTCTTTTCCCCCTTTCCCTCTCGCCCCCCCTCCCCCCCCCCCCTCCCACGCCCCTCCACAAGCAATATAACTTGCCGTCACCCTCGCTTTTTACCTGACAATGTCTAAGGTGTTAAAACTAAGAACAATATGTTATTTTATTGTACTAAGGGATTATATATAATTTGTGTACATCGGTGTTTAGTACATACTTCGGCATAACGTCTAAAAGTTGCAATTCAGGAAAATGTAACATCTGAAAACCATTTGTCCAAAATTTTGAGAAGCATCTGCATCATTCAGTTTTGTAAGAACTGAACCATCTGATGACAAGTATCCAGACATCATTATGCAACGCAGAACTGGCGACTGGATGTGACGAAGCAGGCGGAGAGTGTTGTACGAGCTGTGTGAGAAAGTAGTGAGACGCCCAATCGGAGTTTCAACTCCGTACAGCCATCAAGTGATTTTTGAGAGTGGCGTGAATGAAATAGTGTTTTTGTTGTGTGTTACGAAAATGGAACAGCGGAATTTTCGTGTTAAACTTGGTGAATCCACGAGTGTGGCCTTTGAGAAGTTGAAACAGGTCTATGGTGAACATTCCTTATCAAGAGCACAAGTTTTTCGCTAGCACAATCATTTTTGGAAGGCCGAGAACATGTTCAAGATGAACCTCGCCCAGGGCAGACTTCACCTTCATAAACCGACGAAAACGTCGAACGTGTGCAGCCTCTTGTGAGGCTATTCCTCAAGGACAAACTGTCAATCAAGGGTTTTACAAGGATGTCGTTGAAATGCTCAGGAAAGGGTGCATCGAGTGGATCGCACAACGTAGACAAGTGGATGCTGCAACAACAACGAACGCCCCATGTTACACAGCCACTTCCATCGTGGAATTTTGGACCCCAAACGGTATTCCTATTGTTCCACCGCCCCTCTGTGTACCTGATCTGAGTCCTTCTCGCTGTTTCATTTCCCGAAATTGAAAAATGTCATTTTGGGACTCTGGAGAACATTCAAAGGAGTGTGACCGACATGTTAAAGGCCCTACAAGTTGAAATCTTTCAGTGCTGCTACCAAGTCTGGGAACAACGACTCTGCCAGTGTATATCTGCCGAAGGAACTGCTTTGAAGGAGACAGTGTCGTTGCTTGGAAAAGAAAAAAATCTTTGGCAGCAGAGAAACAGTAATTGCAGCTTAGTGAGTTCGAACGTGGACTAGTCTTGGATGTGACCTAACTAAAAGATCCGTCAGAGACACTTCTAAATCTGCCCGAATCGACTGTTCTAGTGTGACTTTGAAGTGTAAATGTAAAGGGCTAACTACAGGTAAAGCAAGACCGGCCGGATCTCATTTACTGACGGAAGGAGGCCATTGAATATTGCGAAAAGTGGTTGTAAAGAACAGCACGAGTAAAGAGGAGGAAATCCCGCGGAAGTTTCAAAATGCTACCGGCAATCCAGCTGATACAATGACTGTGCGTAGAGAGTCAAAAATAATGCGATACAATGGTGGAGCAGCTCCTGATAAACCATACATTTCTGTGGTCAGTGCTAAGCGACGCCTGCCATGGCCTAAAAACCAACCCCATTGGACAGTGGATGCCTGGAAACGCGTGATTTGTTGTTATGAATCACGCTATAACCTGTGGCAATCAAATGGATGGGGAGTGGGTTTACCGAATGCCTAGAAAACATTCACCTACCATCATCTACACGTTGTGCCAACAATGAAGTACACAGAAGGTGGTGCTACAGTATGATGTCTTTCATATTTATGGTGTGCTCCCCTACTGCGCTCCATAAAATGCTACATGCTCAAGGACGTGAATACGTTTTACAGCACTGTGCCATGTGTGCAGTCGAGGACGAGATCAGGTACGGTGACTGTCATAAGACAGTATCTGTGAAGCGATGGTTTGCGGACAATAAATTTCCTGAAACGGACCAGCCTGCGAGGAGTCCCAACCTGAACCCAATGGAACACCTTTGGCAAGAGTTATAAGATCGACTTCGCTCCAAACTACAATGTCCAACATCAGCAGCTTCTCTGGTTTCGGTCCTTGAGGAATAATGGGCTGCCATTCCTCTACAGACGTTCATAAGTCTCATAGGAAGTGTCCTCAGCAGAGTTTACGCCATTATAAAAGTGAAGGGTGGACACACACAATATTAATGTTCACTACAAGGTACGTGGTTCCTTTTGATCAGATAGTGTGTAATAGCGATGAAGTTTCACAACTTTGATAAGGTAATCATTTATACAGTATGGCCGGCCGCGGTGGTCTCGCGGTTCTAGGCGCTCAGTCCGGAACCGCGCGACTGCTACGGTCGCAGGTTCGAATCCTGCCTCGGGCATGGACGTGTGTGATGTCCTTAGGTTAGTTAGATTTAAGTAGTTCTAAGTTCTAGGGGACTGATGACCAGAGATGTTAAGTCCCATAGTGCTCAGAGCCATTTGAACCATTTTTATACAGTATGAATGGCTCAAATGGCTCTGAGCACTATGGGACTTAACATCTGAGGTCATCAGTCCCCTAGAACTTAGAACTATTTAAACATAACTAATCTAAGGACATCACACACATCCATGCTCGAGGCAGGATTCGAACCTGCGACCGTAGCGGTCGCGCGGTTCCAGATTGAAGCGCCTAGAACCGCTCGGTCACACGGGCTGGCTATACAGTATGAAATCGAAGTCATCCACTAAGTGGAGATATTCATGAAATCGACCGAAAATGTTAATTTTCAATCTGTTTTTTTATTTATTAGCAGAATTCATGGACCACAAGTTCCCAAAGTTTCTATGATGAAATCGCATCCGAAGTGAGTCAATAATAATTGAATATGTTACACGACCTTCCTGTCACGCCCGTTTTCTGAAGCAACACTTGAACGCTTGATTAACGGCGACTCCATGGATTACTTCCACCCAAACTTGCACAGGACTCCTCCTGAAAGGTGCTGTCCCGAAATTTCAGTAGTAAATCTCTCCGTGATGCACAACGCCTCTCTTGTAACGTCTGCCAGTGGAGTTTGTTTAGCATCTCCGTAACGCTCTCTCGCCAGCTAAACGATCCCGTGACGAAACGCGCCGCTCTTTGTTCGATCTTCTCCATCTCCTCTATCAGTTCTGTCTGATAGAGATTCCAGATAGATGAACAATACTCAAGAATCGTGCGAACAAGCGCCTTATAAGCCACTTCTTTCGTGGATGCGTTACATTTCCTTAAGATTCTTCCAACGAATCTGAGTCTGGTGTCTGCTTTTCCCACTATCTGATTTGTGTGGTCATTCCACTTAAGGTAGCTCTGGATATTTACGCCTAGATAATTCACGGCAGACGCTGTCTCCAGCTGTTTGTCATCAATAGTGTAGCTGTACAGTAGTGGATTTCTTTTCATATGCCGGCCGAAGTGGCCGCGCGGTTCTGGCGCTGCAGTCTGGAACCGCGAGGCCGCTACGGTCGCCGGTTCGAATCCTGCCTCGGGCATGGACGTGTGTGATGTCCTTAGGTTAGTTAGGTTTAACTAGTTCTAAGTTCTAGGGGACTAATGACCTCAGCAGTTGAGTCCCATAGTGCTCAGAGCCATTTGAACCATCTTTTCATATGAATGAGCAATATGTTACGTTTATATACGCTTTGGGTCAACTGCCAGAGCCTGCACCATTCATCAATTCTCTGCAAGTTGTTCTGCAAATTCTGACTATCTTCTGGCGTTGTTACTTTGGTACAGACAACTGCATCATCTGCGAATCTTTACAAAGATATGAACAGCGGTATGACTTTTTTAAATGGCGCCCAGTATTTTTTATTCGGTAATTCACTTCTTCTCCTAAAGACCTATTCAAAAATGTTTCACAGTGTACCATTCACTGAAACACAACGTTATTAATTACATAATACCACATTGACTTTGAGCCCGGGATCACAAACTCGACCACTTGCTGGAGTTGTGAGAAAACAAATGAAAACCAAGCAAAAACATTGACTTTGACTCTTCTGTACCATTGCCCAGGTGTAGAACATTCGAAGTTGCTCAAAGTAAAGAGGCGACGTTGGACACCGATACACTGATGCACTCGTTGAATGAAAGAATTATTACTTCTTCCAGTGTCGCCAGCTGAAGAGAATTACAACCAAGCACGATACGCTCGTGCATGTCCTCTGGAGTTGTTGGAATATCGCGATAGACGACGTCTTTAATGCATCCCCAAGGAAAAAAGTCCAGAGGAATTAAATCAGCAGACCTAACAGGCTAAGTAACTGTCTCTCCTCGCCCAGTCCATCTGGCAGGATACCTTCGGTTCAGAACGCGATTTGCACGCAAGGCGTTATGTGCTGGGCATTCATCGTGTTGATACCACATACGCATTCTGGTTGTTCTCGTCACTTCATCCAGAAGAGGAGGAAGAATTCGTCTGAGGAAGTTGGCATACGCTGTGCCGTTTAGACTACCATTAATGAAATAAGGGTCAATAATTGTAGCACCAAGCATCCCACACCAGACGTCAACTCTCCATTGACGGTGATGTTCCACTAGTCTAAGTCATCGTGGGTTGTCGCTGGACCAATAATGCATATTCCTTGTATTTACCTGTCCTTTTTTTTTAAAAAAAAGGAAAATTAATCGGTAAATACAACATTGGAGAAGTTCGGACTGGCGAAGAATTGCTGCTGGGCCCGCTGACAGAACTGTACACGATTCTGCAAATCATTCCCATGCAATTCCTGATGTAGGTGTACGTGGTAAGGATGGAACCGGCGACGTGTAGGATGGAACCGGCGACGTGTAAGAATACGATGCACACTGATTATAGTAATGCTAATCTCGTGTTTAAGCTGTCGTGTAGTCAGATGTGGATTCATAGCAAAGGAAGCATGAACAGTAAATTCGGAAGCTTCGTCTGTGCGAGTGCTACGAAGACTGCGTTGTCGTGGGTTGAAACTTCCCGTTTCCTGAAGCGTCGCTACAAGACGAGAAAACATCCGTCGGGAAGGGGGGTTCCTTTCAGGATATCTTTCTCTGTCTAGTTCCGCTGCCTGCGAAGCATTTCGCCTACTTTCAACAACAACAATAAAAGAATCGTTATGTCGATGCAGTTTGTAGGAAGGACAGCCTTTACTGTATGCCTACTCTATACAACAGTATTTAAAAGGGCTAAACTACTGTACTAAATGCACCCGCACATAAGAAAACTGTATTGCAGTTACTGTTCTGCTAACTTACATTCCACGTAGATGAGTAGCATTTCTACCTTCTCTTTCTTGGTATACATTCTACTCACACAACTCTTCAAATGATTATGGTTGACAAAATGACGTGTGTGCATTCTACTTATGTTTACATTAGTCATCTGTCAACATCAGCACATGAATGTGTTCCATTACCCCGAGTACCTGCACTAAGCGCTGGGAGCGTCAACGTCAGTGTTCTATTACGTAATTAATAACGTTGTGTTTCAGTGAATGGTACTCTGTCATACATTTTAAATAGATCTCTAGGAGAGGAAATGAACTACCGAATAAAAAAATACAGGGCGCCATTTTAAAAAGTCATACCGCTGTTCATATCTTCGTAAAAAACAGAGCTACAACGAAGGCAATCATGCTGATTGATGTCCCCCTGAGGGCTAAAGAACATTTGCTTGAAACATTTTGTAATTTGCATGAGGACAAACAGTTATTTAGGGCGGTCAAGATAAATGGGACACACTTTATACACTGTAAACAGCAACGGTCCTACCACACTTACGTGTGGTACTCCGGATATTACCTCTACATCTGTCGATTTAGTTCCGTTAACAGCGACGTGTTGAGTTGTATCTGCAGGAAAGTCTTCAATCCAATCGCAGATCTGATCCGATACTCTGTAAGCTCGTTTTTTTGTTTTTGTTTTTGTTTTCATTAAACGGTAATGCGGATCGGTGTCAAATGGATTACTGAAACCGAAGAACACCGAATCAATCTCAGCGCCGTTATGACAGTAAAAATTTCGCTGCTAATATAATTCGCCACGTGCATCGGGTGGGCGATAGAAAATGAGTGTCCGCGAGATGCACAGATCGACCTTCTGTGGGATGCATGTATTCAACTTCAGAAATTAGACTTCGTCGACATTCAAGAAATGTTCAAAACAAAGCATTAAAAACAAAGCATTAACTTGTATGAAGTGTGTCGTGCCATAGTAATCATAAAAGTCGCACCATCAAGACCGACAAACCATGCAGGACGTTTAGCTAGGCATCTACTCTAGAACATTGCTTACAGAATCATACTGGTTTATTTATTTAATCGTGTCTGAGCTACATCTGTAATTAATTAATACGCTATATATACTAGATTACAAATACAAGTAAATGATAGTTATTCATTCATATATACATTCATGATCTTCACATATTGTAAGTCGTCATTATTGTCTAAAGCAAGGCTCATATCTCTCTCCAGTGTTCGGCACACTTCACTGCAGCGTCGTTGGCCAACCACAGGTCTTGGAAAGTGCATGGGGCCAGCAAAGATGGACAGGTCAGCAGGTGTGTCATGGTTTGTTTTCCTCCACATTGGCAGGGCTCTTCTTCGGCGTATCCCCACTTGATCAGGTTATCCTGTGATCTTCCCATTTGACATCTAAGTCTATTTAGGCTCTTCCAGACTCTCCATTCCAATTGTGATCCAGCAGGAAGTTTTTCTTTAATGTTCCAACTTTTCAGACTGCCTTTATCCAATTTCTGTTTCCACATTGATTCTCTAGTTGTAGACTGACTTTCGGTTAGTGGGCGTTCAACCTTTATGAAGTCTTTCCTAGAGATAAGTCTTGCCTCCGCTGGCTGATGTGCGTACAGGGGATGTCTTCTATCTTCGCACTGCCTGCTTCGTTCGGCCATCGCCAACGTTTGCCGTCTGATCGGTGGGGGGGGGGGGGGGGCTATTCCAGAACACATTTAAAGGAGATCACGGTTTGTAGGCTCCAGGCATCCCGTGATTAATCGACATAAGGCATTCAGTGCTGCGTCTAGCTTCTGAGCATGTGTCGATCTTCTCCAGACGGGGCATGCATATTCAGCTGGAGCAAAGCACAATGCCGGGGATGATGCACGTAGAATTTCAAGGTTTTCTCCCCAGTGTGAGTTGGTAAGTTTACGGATTATGCCGTTCCGTGTGTTGACTTTCGCTCTAGTTTTCTCTACGTGTTTCTTGTAAGACAATGTTCGATCTAACGTGACTCCAAGATAAACTGGGTTTGGGCAGTGTTGAAGTTTAACTGAATTCCATTCCAATTGTAATTCCCTGTTTGCTTCCTTGTTGTTTAGATGAAATAAACAAGTCTGCGTCTTTGCTGGATTAGGTCGAAGCTGGTTCCCGTTGTAATATTCAGTTAGTTCTTCTAAGGCATCTGTTAGATTTCTCTCAATCTGTTTGATTAATCTAGATTGGCATGCAATGGCTACACCATCAGCATAGATAAAGCTTCTTGTCGTCGGACCAACTGGTTGGTCATTTGTATACAGATTAAAAAGTAGGGGGGACAAAACACTACCTTGTGGGAGGCCGTTCTTCTGGTTCCTCCAGCGACTTCTTTGTTCTTGAAATTCCACATAGTATCTTCTGTTGGAGATCAGTGATCTCACAACTTCAGTAAGGTGGTAGTTTCCCGTCATTTTGAAAATTTTTCCCAGGAGAATTTTGTGGTTTATCGTGTCGTAAGCTGCTGATAAGTCGACAAACACCACGCCAGCTTTTTCTCCCTTCTCAAAACCGTCCTCTATGTATTGTGTTAGGCAGAGGACCTGGCCAGTGCAAGATTTACCTGGTCTGAATCCTGCTTGTTGTGGAATGATTTGCCTTTCTAGTTGTGGTGCTATTTTATTCAAGATAAGACGTTCATATAGCTTGAAAGGGCAGCACAGCAGCGATATTGGACGATAGTTCTTAGCATCATCTCTTGGTTTACCTGGCTTTGGGATAGCTACTACCTTGGCCTTCAACCATAGCTTAGGTATCGTCTTGTTTGACCAGCAGAGATTATAGAGTTCCAAAAGCCATTCCTTAGCTATGGGCCCTAGGTTCTGTATAAATTCATTAATGACGTCGTCGGGACCCGCGGCCTTCCTGGGTTTCAAGGAACTGATAGCAGCTTCCAGTTCTATTGAAGTGAAGTATGACTCAGGTGGTATTTCAGCCACTTGTGGCCTCTTATATGAGGTGGCAGTCTTACTGTTCCTGCTTGGTTTACCATTCAAAAAGGAGCTGATGTGCGATTTGGTTAGCTGTTACGGAAACCTGATCCTTGGGGGCTGCCGGGTCGCTGGACAATCGCTTTATGAGGTTCCAATCTCTTCTGCTACTGTGCTTCACGTCAAGACTCTCCAACGTATGTTTCCAGGACTCTTGTCTGTCTTTGCTTATAGTTTCAGTAAGCTGATCCCCAAGTTTTATGGTTTCTTCACTGAAAGGGTCCATGCTGTACTGCTCCAGGTATTCGTTATATATTTGTTTCATGTCGTTGGGAACTCCAGGAATGTAGAGTGTTCTGCAGCCTCTAGGTATGCTGAGTCTTGCTGATCTTTTAACAGCTTGGACGAACTTTCCGTAGTTTTCAGTGTTTGATGGTAAATTTACGATTTCCATGTCTAAGGTTTTTTCCAGTTGGCCCTTTTGAAGTTAAAACGTCTTTTAAAGGGTACTTTTTTGGCAGTATTACTGGTCTAAACTTTAGCATGATTGGTCTGTGTTGGGTCTTTGGGATAGGGTTGAGAACGAATTTGTTGCATGACCGGGACAAGGTTTCGGAAACAAATATGAAGTCTGGGTTATACCCTCTCTTTCATCTTGCACTGTTGAATGACGCAGGCTGTTTCTGATCATGGATGAGATTCAGCTCGTGTTCTTCTGCCCAGCTTTCCAGTAGTTCTCCATCCTCATTTGTGTCTTGATAGCCCCACACTCTATTGTGACAGTTAAAGTCTCCCATTATTAGCTGGGGGTGACAGACATGTTGGCTGAAAGCAAACCTTTCCCCTGGCGGTTTATATACGTATTGATGACACCGTAATGCTTCCGATAGTAACAGAAATGATTTCCGTGTTGTTAACTGTGTAAACTTGAATGTTGGATACTTTGATTCCAGGCCGAATAAACAGAGCACTTCCATATTGGCCGTGAGGGCACTCCTTCACCAAGGTCATCCCAGGAATATTTGGACGGCGTTGTGATGGCCCTCTATGTGTCTCCTGGAGGCACAGGACGTCGCAGGAATGAAGTTTACATTTGTTGCATATAAGTTCTGCTTTTTCAGATGATATGCCCTCGATGTTGAGAGATATGACTGTCAAACATGGCTCTGAAAAGGGCCTTTCCTTCGTTTTAGATTCTGAATACATGTCGTTTTAGACGTAGCTCAGCGTGTGGAAGGATCTGCCGGTATTTACCGTTGCCCAGGGGACGCCCGACTGTACTTGCACAATCTTCTGGGAGGCTCCTTCCTTGTCCCCCATCATACTGGTGTAACGAACTGATGGATTGCGATGGCATCCAACCGAATACGAAACAGTCTGTCTGTCAAGAAGGTAATTATTTAGATGCTTTAATTAGCAACTGATTCTTTGGATGCTTCGAAATAAAACTGATATGCAAACTATGGATAGAGCAACGGTTCGTTCCTCGTCAAAAGGTGCAGAGTCTGTCTCTTGATTTCATATTCATTAATTACTCTAAGCTAAATCTTCGTTTCCTGTCTTGCACAGTTGCCCACGCGCTCATTACTGCATGTTGCGTTCTTGGGAGGGCTCGTAACACGATGTCTTACGTTACAACTAGCCCCTCAGAAACTCTGAAACTGAGACAGGTCGATTGATTGTGGTTCAGTGATGCCTCCCGCTTCCAAAATTGATTGACCTATCCTAAAATTATGTAGCCTAATACATGAATGAGTCAATAGAAGGAATGAACACTATAATTAAATCAACTCAAATGATGTATGATGATTTTCCACCGTGTACAAACTCTAGAGATTGATCGATGAGAGGATACAGAACAAAATTGGTCTAATGAATTAATGTCTGGGAATGCATGGTTTTCATGCTAGAGACTATTTATTCAATGACACGGGCTGTACTATGCAGCCACGGTTACAGTATGCATGGTTTCCTCCTAGAAGGTGGTACTGTTCCTCACGTGTCATTCCCTAGCGCCCTCTCCCGCCATGGTAACTGGTAATGTTGTGTCCGATTCACTTCTCTTGCTGACTCACCTAGTAGTGGATGTGATACAACGTTGTACACAATGGTTCCGTATTCGAATCGAGACCTTGCTGGCATGGTGTTTACTTACGGAAAGCCAATTTGCAACGGACGGCGAGCAGACCTATCCCTGCCCATAACAACCACGGCATTCAATGTTCGCAACACTGTTTAGCCGTTTGTCTGAGACAGGGTCGTTTCAGGAAGTAGGAAATCATGAACGACTTTCCCGAAATGTTTGGATCTGGAGGACAATGTGATTATCGCTGCGGAAGGCGACCACCGTGTCTGTACCAGACAGTTGGCCCGCCAGCACTGAAAAAGAAAACATAAACAAAATCGTAAATATATCTCAAGATTGCCTCGCTGTAACGACAGAGAAATTTTCTTCTAAAATATACCATATTTACAACGTTATTTAAATACGAAGCATGATTAACAAAAGCTCTCACTCCTAAAATTTAAAATTGAGAAGTGTGGGTCCTGAATAGCACGTATGAGACTCCTATCGAAGGGTTATGCAGAAACAAAAAAATGTACAGGGTGTTTCAAAAGGAATATACGTATTTCGAATGCGTATATTAATTTAACTTTAAGACATATGAATAGGAAACTTTACACACATATTTACAAACCTCTCAAGTTCAGATTGCAGATGTTCAATATGTCCTCCATCAGCGACACGAACAATATCACATCGATACTCAAATTCCTCCAATACGCGGGCAAGCATGTCCCTCGTCACTAATGTTACGGCAGAACGGATCCGGTTCTTCAGCTCTTACAGGTTCTGTGGGAGTGATGGTACATCAACGTTGTCTTTAACGAAACCCCACAGGAAGAAGCCAGAGGGCGTCAAATCCTGTGACAGTGGAGCCGAGATTAGATATGCTAAGTCGCCAGCTCCTTGACGACCAATCCAACGGTTCGGTAGAGTTTAAAAAAAAAAAAAAATGTTGAAATGTGTGTGAAATCTTATGGGACCTAACTGCTAAGGTCATCAGTCCCTAAGCTTACACACTACTTAACCTAAATTATCCTAAGGACAAACACACACACTCATGCCCGAGGGAGGACTCGAACCTCCGCTGGGACCAGCCGCACAGTCCATGGCTGCAGCGCCTTAGAACGCTCGGGGTAGAGTTTCGTTCAAATATTCACTCAGTTGGCGACTCCAGTGAGGGGGGTGCCCCGTGTCTTGTTGAAAAATGAAGATGTCTTCGTGTAGCCTCGGAAACAACCACTTTTGTAAGATAGCGAGATACTGCTGACCGTTAACCGTGTTTCTGTCAAGGAAGAATGGGTCGTAAACAGATGATCGGGATACCGCACAAAACACATTGACTTTGGGCGAATCTCGTACGTGTTCAGCGGCTGCATGTGGGTTCTGTAGGCCCCAAATTCGAACACTTTGTTTGTTTGTCTGACCACTAACATGGAAAGTCGCTTCATCACTGAACACGATGCGTTGTGCGAAAGTGTTATCATTGCCAATAGCATCAAGAATCTCGTTACAGAATGCCACACGTTTGCGTTTGTCATCAGGACGCAGAGCTTGTAACAGCTGTAACTTGTACGGCTTCATAAATAACCAACGTCTCAAAACACGCCAAATTGTTGTTGTACGCAGTTGTAACCCCCGACTGGCACGACGAGTTGATTTTGAAGGACTACATTGGAAAGCAGTTTGAATTTGTGCAACATTTTCTTCAGGAACACGAGGACGGCCAGGACTTTCTTTACATACACATCCTGTATCTAAAAACTGTCGATACCATCTGCGAATGTTCCACCCATTCGGAGGTCAGTTTGGTACCTCAACCATAAAAGTCTTTGCACTGTAATCACGAAATTGCACGTCTCAAACTCGAGAACACAAAATGATTTATGCAGCGGAGCGGCCATTTTAAACATATGACGGTTACCAAGCAAAACAGAAGACAAGTGACAACTGGCGGCTATTAATATGAACTACACTATGTATTCGTTTCTCCAATAGCCGAGCCGAGGCGCAGCGATCGATAGTTTGGACAAAATAATACACTGTAATATGTATATTCTTTTTGAAACACCCTGTACTTTCAAGTTGAATCGCGTGAAGAAAGATCAAATGGCACTTCACCAACCAATCGCTTGTGATTTAGCGTATGTGAGTATCGGTGGGGTGGAAACTAATTTCCGTGCGCACTTAGATGATGATGATGATGATGATGATAGGTTTGTTGGGCGCTCAACTTTTCGGTCGTCAGCACCAGTACAAAATCCCAAGTTTTGCACAGTCCAATCTAGCCGCTGTCGCAAACGATGGTGATGAAATGATGTGGACAACACAAACACCCAGTCCCGTGCAAAGAAAATCTCTAACCCGGCCGGGAATCTAACCCGGGACCCCGTGATCCAGAGGCACCAACGCTAGCCACTGGACGACGAGCTGCCGACATGTGCTCACTTTGAGCGCACGCTGTGGCCTGCAGACTAGTGATGGGGAACTCGTGAATGAGTCCTTCAAATGAACGCTTCACTGCAGTGAAGTGTGAACTAACCACTCAATTTCAATGAACTGGTACTTCAAACTCTTCACAGATAGCACACTCCACACTTTTTTCTAGTTCACTCACTCTCTCCCCCTCTCCTTCTCCCACTACATCGGCGCTACGTCATTCATCCTCCCGTCACTTCAGTCCTCCCTATACTGCCAGTCGACCAATCGCGCGGTGTTTGTGGGGAACGATAAGTTTACGATGGGTAGGGGTGGTGAGGGGCGAGGGGAAGGCAGCGTCAGTTGCTTCCTGCAGTGCTGCCATCATTACCCGTCACTATTCGTGCAGTTAAACTTCACGTCTACGGGTAGCCTACCGTTGGCAGCGCTTGCAAACAAATGACTATTAAAGATACATACGAAGAAGCTCGCTGTGTGAGCACGCACAGCCAACATGAAAACAAAAGGTTTGTTAATAACACTGAAAGAGGGATTTTACCTGAAATCGTACCAATGACTACAGGTGACAGTTTACGTTTTGAATCTGGAGGGTTATTATTCCCAACAAAAATAAAATCTACAGGAAAACTTCTGAATAATTACTTAACGTAGGTATATAGACTTGGTGACATTGGTAAACATACTCATTCTATTTTGGATTAAATTTTAAAAGGAACATAAAATTGGGCTGCATTTCGTTGGTAGCCCTAGTTTGCAGTCCATGAATACAACAAATAATGTTTCATTTGGCAGATAGACTTTTTTGGGCGCTTCATGAGAAAATGTCGAGCAAAATTAAATGTAATACCTTCTTTATATGTGACAGGCTTCCCCGTTTATCTTTCCTTTGTCCCCTTCCACCATGCTCTATTTAACTCAGACGCTGTAAGAGCGTAAAACGTTGCGTGTACGTTACTGCATAGTTCGGCCATCTGTTGGTAAAATTATGAAGTACACTCCTGGAAATTGAAATAAGAACAACGTGAATTCATTGTCCCTGGGAGGGGAAACTTTATTGACACATTCCTGGGGTCAGATACATCACATGATCACACTGACAGAACCACAGGCACATAGATACAGGCAACAGAGCATGCACAATGTCGGCACTAGTACAGTGTATATCCACCTTTCGCAGCAATGCAGGCTGCTATTCTCCCATGGAGACGATCGTAGAGATGCTGGATGTAGTCCTGTGGAACGGCTTGCCATGCCATTTCCACCTGGCGCCTCAGTTGGACCAGCGTTCGTGCTGGACGTGCAGACCGCGTGAGACGACACTTCATCCAGTCCCAAACATGCTCAATGGGGGACAGATCCGGAGATCTTGCTGGCCAGGGTAGTTGACTTACACCTTCTAGAGCACGTTGGGTGGCACGGGATACATGCGGACGTGCATTGTCCTGTTGGAACAGTAAGTTCCCTTGCCGGTCTAGGAATGGTAGAACGATGGGTTCGATGACGGTTTGGATGTACCGTGCACTATTCAGTGTCCCCTCGACGATCACCAGTGGTGTACGGTCAGTGTAGGAGATCGCTCCCCACACCATGATGCCGGGTGTTGGCCCTGTGTGCCTCGGTCGTATGCAGTCCTGATTGTGGCGCTCACCTGCACGGCGCCAAACACGCATACGACCATCATTGGCACCAAGGCAGAAGCGACTCTCATCGCTGAAGCCGACACGTCTCCATTCGTCCCTCCATTCACGCCTGTCGCGACACCACTGGAGGCGGGCTGCACGATGTTGGGGCGTGAGCGGAAGACGGCCTAACGGTGTGCGGGACCGTAGCCCAGCTTCATGGAGACGGTTGCGAATGGTCCTCGCCGATACCCCAGGAGCAACAGTGTCCCTAATTTGCTGGGAAGTGGCGGTGCGGTCCCCTACGGCACTGCGTAGGATCCTACGGTCTTGGCGTGCATCCGTGCGTCGCTGCGGTCCGGTCCCAGGTCGACGGGCGCGTGCACCTTCCGCCAACCACTGGCGACAACATCGATGTACTGTGGAGACCTCACGCCCCAGTGTTGAGCAATTCGCCGGTACGTCCACCCGGCCTCCCGCATGCCCACTATACGCCCTCGCTCAAAGTCCGTCAACTGCACATACGGTTCACGTCCACGCTGTCGCGGCATGCTACCAGTGTTAAAGACTGCGATGGAGCTCCGTATGCCACGGCAAACTGGCTGACACTGACGGCGGCGGTGCACAAATGCTGCGCAGCTAGCGCCATTCGACGGCCAACACCGCGGTTCCTGGTGTGTCCGCTGTGCCGTGCGTGTGATCACTGCTTGTACAGCCCTCTCGCAGTGTCAGGAGCAAGTATGGTGGGTCTGACACACCGGTGTCAATGTGTTCTTTTTTCCATTTCCAGGAGTGTATTACGAAGCTTTATTGTACGAGCGAGGCGAAGCGAGCGTAGCCGCGGCTGAGCGGCGAACTGGGCAACTTCGCCAGGCTTCCGTACTTCATGAATGAACTACTTCATTTGAACGCTTCACGGCAAAGAGTGAAATGAATGAAGTAGTTCACGGGAATGAACGAGTTCGACCCATCTCTACTGCAGACGTGTTTGGCCTATGTAGCACTACACAGCAGGCCAGAAGGGGGCGTAGCGGCCGCGTGCTTTGACAGCCGACAGCTGCGGCGGTACACCACACAGCGCTCCCTGCTGGGTCTTGCGTGCTCGCCCAGTTACATCGGGAGTGTCAAATGGGACCAGCCCCTGTGTAGAGACGGGTCGGCTGTCTGCATGCTGACCCGTCTCCTGCGTTTGACACTCACGTGTAGCCGCACAACTGTAAACAGTAGATACCAGACAACATGCGCTCTCTTCGAGCACCCTGCGTGGGAAGCAGTTGCGCTTGGCAGTCAGCCACCCCTGTCTGTTGCAAATCTGTTAGTGGCAGCAGCAGTCGTTCCTCAAATCGGGAATGACCAATCTCTTCACTCAATCTCTTGCGTGAAGCTCAACTGCTCACAAAGTGTCTCAATGGCTGATGCGTTACCTCCGCTCCACGCAGAGGGCAATTTACAGTTCATTACCTGCATATTTATAACTGTTCTTAGATTCATACGTTAATATAATTATACTTGTTTCGCTAGTAAAAGCAGGTGAGACGAGTGCGTGCGGTAGGAATGTGGCTGCAAGTGCAGTCACGCGGTCAGGACACAGTACTGTGTGTGTTCCTCTAAACACATTTCCGTGTGAATACTGCAACTGGTATTGACTTGAGGAAGTTAGACTGATGTAAATAAATTAAATCGCCTCACATCTTCAGTGCACTGATACTTCTGAACAAATATCGGCCAAGTTGTCTACATGGTATTAGGACTGGTGTATCAATAATTTACCATTACTGATACTGTGTATTCAACTTTTGAAATGTGTCTTTCTCTTACGATACATGTTTCGTTTTATTCACTGAAAACATAAAATGGTTCAAATGGCTCCGAGCACTATGCGACTTAACTTCTGAGGTCATCAGTCGCCTAGAACTTAGAACTAATTAAACCTAACTAACCTAAGGACATCCCACACATCCATGCTCGAGGCAGGATTCGAACCTGCGACCGTAGCGGTCGCTCGGCTCCAGACTGTAGCGCCTTCAACCGCACGGCCACTGCGGCCGGCTCACTGAAAACATAACTAATAGTAGGATTTTCTCGTCTGTTTTTCGCTTTTAATGTGGATGTGATGTCTAGTGTATTCACGTTTGCGTTGAATTTTCCTCTTTATCAGTAGATGTGTAAAAAAAATTAAAAAGACCTTAAGGCCATAATCGGTGAACAATGGCAAGTATCAAGGTTGAGAATGTTGTCAGTAAGGTAGTGTCACTCTTTTATAAGTAATAGTATGCGGTATAAGTTTTACGTGAGACCAGTCGTAAATGTGCTAAAATAAATAAATAAAAAAGGAAACACCATTGAAATTTGAAAATTATAATAAAAACTAAGTACTCAGTCTTATTTATCGGTATAACTATGTATCTTTCTGATACATATCTTTATTATTCCTTATACTTACTCATCGTGCTTAAAAAAATGGTTCAAATGGCTCTGAGCACTATGCGATTTAACTTCTGAGGTCATCAGTCGCCTAGAACTTAGAACTAATTAAACCTAACTAACCTAAGGACATCACACACATCCATGCCCGAGGCAGGCTTCGAACCTGCGAGCGTAGCCGTCGCTCGGTTCCAGACTGCAGCGCCTAGAACCGCACGGCCACTCCGGCCAGCCATCGTGCTTACGTCATTAGCGTGGAACGGGCCTTAGTTGTGCTTTCTCTGCTTCATCGCCTAAATCGGTAAGAAAAGCCGGACTTGTATGTGTTTGGTCCGCCAGTCACTGTCAAATGCAAGGCGTAGGGGGTGAAGGGAGGGCTTGTTTCCCCTCTCCCCGCCTCATCTTCCGCAGGTATTCTTCACAGCTGCCTGCTTCTTTTGTGGCTAAACAAAACAGAGCACTGCGCGCGCAGAGTGGAGTCACGAAGGTACTCGACAGAAAAACTCTAGAAAATATGGCACTACATCGTTTGACTGTACAGTTACGGAAGAATCAGAATTCAGTAACAAATTGCGAGATTTTTTTAAAAACATGAACAGCAGAACCATAGGAGATTAACACAGTGTGAGAAATCTGACAATTCTGTGCGCAGCTTACTTCACTCACAATCAGTCGCATTTTAATGCTCTCTGTTTCTCTTGTTCCTGGTTGACCGGTCCACAGCTAATTCTTTATTTTCCACAACGCAGCTACTTTCAAAGGTAAAACGTCTACTTACTGCCAGACACTACACAAAACGGAATTCTCTTTCTTCTCTGACAATAGGAACAGTGATTTCACAATGGGGAAAAGATGCGGTTCTCGACAAACAGAAAGAGGTGATTGTACAAAGTCTCGTTTTGAACACAGGACACCCACATTAAGGATACTTTCACCATTTCTGTCAATAACTAATAAATTACTCTGAGCCCTTTTTCAAAACAAGAATGTCGCAACAAATTTCATAGTATATAGTGTTCTAAATATCCGTGAATCAGAAATAGTTTAACAAATAAAGATTCGACGCAGCACTGCTAATCTGTTTAGTGTGGAAGAGCGGTTGTTATTCATGTATTTCGTTAGGTTTTATCTACTTGATTTACTACATCTGTCACACGTAAATTTTTGTCCTGATAAGTACCGAATAAAACTTCAAGTGAATCAGTGGTTCCAATTCCCAAGAACCAATACACCAGTGTTACTGAGTAGGAAGCTCGATTCCGATCCCAGACACGTTAAACCGCGGTTAAAATGAATGACTGTGCAAAACTCGTCAACCACTGGTCCCTGTCCCGAAATTACCTCCAGAGATCACCACTCACGCAGTCACGCTAGTGTAGGCGCGCGGTGACCGAGAAACCGCGCTACAAGCGACCAGCGAACCAGTCCGCTTGGCTGCGGGGCTGCGCCTCCGGTGACCTTGAGGCCGGCCAGTGACGTCAGAGTTCTGAGGGCGGCCCGCTTTGACAGCTGCTCGGCTGGGGCGGATCGCCGAGAGCAGCGAAGCTGTATGTTTACTGCGCACCTCACACACCAGTGGCCGATTGTAACGAGGATGAAGGAGATTAGCACCAGAAACGAGCTCGGCGATGTGTGTTGTGTAAACGTTAAATCGCGATTTTTTGTCGTCAACTGGGGCCAAATTTTATTACTAAATTTTTTTATTTTTTTTTGGGGGGGGGGGGGGGGTAAATGAAGTTCAGTTGCAATCTTTACTTGAGCTAGTGACGTTACGAAAGAGCTAATTTCGCTTTCTCGAAGTTCAGGATAATTAAGTAATACAGTTGACACAAATTGTTTACCGTCTGTGAAGACGCTATTCCCACACTACTAAAGTCCGAATTTTTTGTTCTTCGAACTATATAGCTAAAGGAAACCAGAAAAACTGCTTCTGCTAAAATTCACATCATGACGTAAGCATTGTGTCAGAATACTGGTGGAAACCGTCATGTATCCATTGCTACTGGAGAGCCAAGACAGGCGTAATTTGTTCTGACATGGAAAATATGAGACGTATTTGGGTTTCGCTCGTCTATAGCTACCAACAGCGTAAAGCGATAATATATACCATTCTTGCCGCCGTTGAAGGCAACCATGGCTTTTAATAAGTGTTGTGGCAGCCTGGTCTACCTCGTGGTTAAAAGACTGGAATAGTGCGGTCAGCTGTTGTGGATACTCTCTCACCAGTTGGACTTTTTTTTCTTTTTGAAGGCAACTATTTGGTTCTTGTGTCTGTATCTGTATCTGTGAGGAAACTGCAAAAAATAAGATGGTCATGAACACACCAAGATCGAAGTGGATTTCATCATTATTAGCTGAGTCACTCTACTTACCTGTAACGAGCAGTTTATTGGTCCTGAGGTTTTCTTATCAATCCTATGCTCTTAGAAATACTAAGCCACTGTCACAGATAGAAACAATATAAGAAAGTAGGTATTCAATCGGCGTAAAGACAACCGTGCTTATTAATTGAGAATACACGAAAGTAACCGTACGAAGGACGAGTCTTTATCGATTTGCCGTTTGGTGGTTTACATTATGCTTAGAGAAAGTCCGTGAGAGGATGTGAATGGTTCCTAACCTGCTACATGCACGCACATGCGGTGGAGGAGGAGGAGAAGCAGAAGTTTTGTTTGATCATTACGCTTTATAATTGCTTTAATTTGACGATATAATGAAGAAAATTTTAAGTGCTCTATTTAATTTCCCCTGTGAACCATCCGTTCTGTTTGAAGTGAATTTTTACTTTGGGGAAACTAAGCTGTGTAACTTATCAGCGCCGTTAAGTCTTTCCGGTTTTCTCCCAACGAGGCCTCGCAGTTACTTCTGAAGTGTCGCAGCGCAGCCGCTCGCCTTGCGTCAACACCGACTCAAGGGAAGGCCTCGGCGCTTCTTGGTGACGTCACGTCAGCTAGGCACGGCGAACGCCAGACGTGTTGCACGCATGGTGGTGTCTCCCCCTCTGGCACAGGAAAATGTGAAACTATTGGCGGTAGTTGACCAACACACATTGTTCTGAGAGATTTCTGCAATCAATTAATTGTGCAATTCATTACACTTCTTAACGAATAGTGTACTCCTGAACTTAAATTTCCACTTGTTTTAAGGATTGACCTACAAAAACAACTTCATGGTCCAGCAGCAACAGAGTTCGTGCTTCTTTACCTTATTTGTAAATCTGAGGAAGTTATGTTTGCACTGGGTTGCTTTTACAAGAAACTGTGATATTATTGGTGCTCTTCTTTAGGTATCTTGGTTGACTATGGGGTGAGGAGCACTGAATGTTAATGAAATATCTTGTCATTGTACACGTTGGGGGAGGGGGTGGGGAACAGAAGAAGAGGCAAAAGAGAGATACTTGTTTTATCAAATAAAATTGTTTTATCTTATAAAGTTTCTCCTTTCAGTTGCAAGAGAGCAATATTTATCTTTTCTAATGTGCATGTTTAAAAAAGTTTAAGCTCAGCAGTATTTTCGATGTATGAAGCTATTTTGTTTCCTGTTTAGAATTCCTTTCGTTGAAAACGACTGTAATCTAATGACTGGCAACAGTTGGACATATACACATATAAATTAGTTCACATTTCCAGTGACGATGTCAAACGAAAATAAATAAATAAATAAAAGAAACGAGTTCATTGTAAGGGGGTTGGGGTAAGTTTCGATAGCAAAATGGATCAAGTAAATACAGTTACGAGAATGTAAAATTTCCAAAGTTTGCAATGGGGCAAAGCATCTTCTCATATTGATGTACGTTTGTTTCGACCGGATTCAGTAATACAGAACTATGAACTTCATTTGTAGCTTGGAGACAGTAAGAAAATGTTTCATCTAAATAAAACTGCAGAATCCAAAACAATAGCAAACATTTTGTCAAAAAATAAGAGATTTATAGTGATAAGCACGCCCATGCGTTTCTGCCTGCGACAGACTTGGCGTTCGCCGTGCCTAGCTGGCGTGACGTCACCAACAAACGCCGAGGCCTTCCTTTGAGTCGGTGTTGCTTGCGTCAGTTTCTGCCTCTCCCCGCCCCTCCCTGCTGCAGCTGAGGGAAGAGCTCACCAGTGTCCGCCCGTCCCATTCGACACCGCCTCTCTGGAATAACGCCCCACAGCAATCAGCACTGTAGAAACACAGCTGCGCTGTTTCTTTTTTTTTTTTTTTAAGGTAGGTATTCTAAACTAACTTTCTTGCCATTGCCAGAGGTCAAATAGATGTCTTCGTTCCTGTTCCTGTTGGAAACCTACGCTTCAAGTGGCAATCGTAGCCATACTTTGCACCTATCAAACTAGCATTATTCCAACAGACCACTGTATCCAACAGTTGGCAGCCTCGTGATTGTGTTGTAACGGAAGATTCGCTTAGCTTACAAGTTCGATACGATGAGGAAAATGCGGCTTCCTATTAATTGGTTAATTATGAGCGAGCTTCTGACACGGAAATTACGCTAGTCTCGTGCCAGTGGAATGTTAAGATGCTTCCAGTCGTCGTAGCCCTTATTCGAAGCCATCTTGAAGTTTTCACTACTTCAACAAATTTGTTAGTTAGAGAAATATTACCGCAGAGTATGAAGCCACCATAAAATTCGATTATTACAGTCATTATTCCTTTCATTTTCTTCATTCCGCTGCTGCTATACGTGTGCCTGAAGGAAGTGTTGAATGTTTGTTGGTCATTTTAGAAGTAGTTGCCCAAAAACTGGTGTGCAAAATTAAAGCAACAAACCGCTATTTCCCCGTCCAGTGTCTAAGTCACGATATGATCATATCAACTGTCAACAGATGTCCGTACGATCGTGTTCTGCACGGAAGATGGCATTCCGGTCAACGGACAAGCACGCCAGCGATGACGTCAGGGCACCCATCGAACCGGGTAGAAGTGCAAAATCGCTGTGAAAGCAATCACAGACGCTGCAGTATGGCACAGAGAAGACGCCTACCAGACTGTCTGCAGTGGAGAACCGTAGGAACAGCAGGACAGCCGCAAACTGATGTGGCCCGATGGCTTAATGTGAATCGTTCTGTTGTTTCTCGGATGTGGCGACAGTTTATAGAACTGTCCCGAATTGGTGTGTGGAGTGAGCATCGACTGATTCGCATCTGGGAGGAACGTGGAACACGATTTTGGGACCCAAACATTGTGGGAAGAGACTGACGTCGAGGAGAATCCTTAATGGTGTGGGCAGGTATTAGGTTGACCACTCGAACACCTCTTCGTGGAATTGTACGGGTGAATCAGCAAGATTTAACTGCTGTCAGGTACCGTGAGGAGATCTTGGGATCTCAGGTGCGGTTGTTGCGTGTTCTATGGGCCACACTTCGTACTGTAGGACGATAATACTCGACCTCGTAGAGCACTGGTGGCTGACGTTTTCTCGGAAACGGAAGATCTTGCACGCATGGCGTGGTCTCCTCGCTCTCCCAATTTGAATCCCATAGACCATGTCTGGGACATACTAGGGAGACGGGTTGCACCAAGTCAGCATCACCAACCACTCTCCAAGGCTTGCGAACAGCTCTGCAGGACAAATGGGCGTTATTGCCTCAACATGGGATTGATGACATCATTCACAGCATGTCCCGCCGTTGTCAGGGCTGTATTGGTGCCAAAAGTGGCCACACCCCATACTGAGCACATTAACCAATTGAATGTGTGTGCATATCCGTTAAGTTGAAGAAAATGAAGAACATCTTCGTCTACTGTTACGTATGTTGCAGTTGTTTACGTTCTGTATTCTTTACGTTATTTCTACTTTGCTGTCACCTGTTTATACTGTTTTATAGCAAAACAAACGCAACCTTGCAAAATTTCTGTTTGTTGCTTTAACTTTGGACCCCAGTATATTTAGGTCTTTCAGTGTGTGTAGGGAATGCTTTTCAAGTTAATATCGGACATTTCCAATTATTCGTTGATTACATTAAAAATAAATTAATCGATGCAGACGTTACTTGATAACAGAGACCATGTTTATTACTTCGAGCCAGGTGGCGCAGTGGTTAGCACACTGGACTCGCTTCGGAAGGACGACGGTTCAGTCCCGCGTCCGGCCATACTGATTTAGGTTTTCCGTGATTTCCCTAAATCTCTTCAGGCAAATGCCAGGATGGTTCCTTTGAAAAGGGAACGGCCGACTTCCTTCCCTAATCCGATGAGACCGATGACCTCGCAGTTTGGTCTCCTCCCCCAACACAACCCAACCCTATTACTTCATTTACTTAGCAAGTACGATTGTAAACTGCTAAAATTGGCGATAAACGCCAATTCAAAAGACAGAGGGTTTTATATTTTATGTGGTATGGGGTACAAAGTGTTGCAGAAACTCAACTGTTTTCGTTGCAATAAACTCAAATTTTTCATTTTACGTGGTCCAAGTTAAAATTTCCACGGAATCAGTTTACATTTAGTATACACTTTAACAATGCAGAAACAATATTGCGCAGTTGTAAAATTCACATCCCACTCAGCGGCCGTACACTTAGTCGCCAACCCCAAATTCCAACGCTATGGAACACCGTTTTCAGGAATCTGCTGTAGCGATGACTATTTGCCAGTGCTCTTTATCACAGGAAAATACCCAGCTGACTTATTGGGCTTCATAACTATACTGTAACAGTAACTTCGTATGCAATGTTTACATACGGATTGCAGAATTTAATAGTGCAGTGGCTTCCACCTCTGTATATGCCTGACCTAAATTGGCTCTGTATCAGTTTAGATTTTATAATCACTGAAATAAAATCACCTGACCTCCCAACACGAGAGATTTCATCTTCCTTCTCTTCTGCAGGACTTTTTTTTTCTTTTTTCTTGTCGGTCATCTTTTTCCCTTCGAATCAGCGAATTGCGGAGCAGTAGTTGAGATCTGGAGACATCGGAAGGTTTCAGATTGATTATACGAGGGTTGGAATTTAAATAGTGGTTCCCGGGATCGATTCCCGGCGGGGTCAGGGATTTTCTGTGCCTCGTGATGACTGGGTGTTGTGTGCTGTCCTTAGGTTAGTTAGGTTTAAGTAGTTCTAAGTTCTAGGGGACTGATGACCATAGCTGTTAAGTCCCATAGTGCTCAGAGCCATTTTTTAAATAGTGGCAACTATTTATTCAGAACCGATACAAAATAGTTACATGTTTGCACCTGTTACTGCCCTTCAAAGTAGTCACCAGCGTTGTGTAGAACCTATTGCCAGCGATGTGGAAGGCGTAGTATACCGTTAGCAGAGCTTGTTCTGTTGATGGTGCGAATGGAGCGGTCTGTAGTTATGGTGATTCTCGTGTACGACTGTGATGGTGTTATCCAAACCCATTTAGTTCCTCCACGGCAGACCTGTTCGTTTTTGGAGCATCACCTGCGACCAGCTTTGCGAAAGAAGTGGCGACTCTTTCTGCACAACACACACATCATTTTGCACGACAATGCGCGGGTGCATACAGCGCAAGCTGTGGATGCTCTGTTCGGTCGATGGGACTGGGAAGTGCTGTACCATCCACCATACTCCCTGGACTTAGGTCCTTGTGACTTTGATTTGATTACGAAGATGAAGGAACCACTTCGTGGCATTCGCTTCAGAACTGTTCCAGAGATTCGACAGGCAGTAGACTGCTCCATTCGCACTACCAACAGAACAGACTCTGCTAACGGTATACTACGCCTTCCACATCGCTGGCAACGGGTTCTACACAACACTGGTCACTACTTTGAAAGACACTAACAGGTGCAAACATGTAACTCTTTTGTATCGGTTGTGAATAAATATTTGCCACTATTTAAGTTCCAATCCTCGTATAATGGTTAGACAGAGATTTTAAATTATAAGACATTTTCAGGGGCAGATGTGGACTCTGACTACAAGTTTTTGGTTATGAACTGTAGATTAAAATTGAAGAAACTGGATAAAGGTAGGAAATTAAGGAGATGGGACCTGGATAAGTTGAAATAACCAGAGGTTGTTGAGAGCTACAGAGGGAGTATTATACAACAGTTGACGAGAAAAGGGGAAAGGAATACAGTAGAAGACGAATGGGTAGCTTTAAGAGATGAAATAGTGAAGGCAGAAGAGTATCAAATAGGTAAAAAGACAAAGCCTAGTAGGAATCCCTGGATAACACAAGAGATATTGAAATAAAGATGAAAGGAGAAAATTTAAAAATGCCGCAAATTAAGTAGTCGAAAGGGAATAGAAGCGTTTAAAAAATGAGATTGACAGGAAGTGCAAAACTGCTAAGCAAGAATGGCTAGAGGACAAATTTAAGGACTTAGAAGCACATTTTACTAGCGGAAAGATAGATACCACCTACAGGAAAATTACGGAGGCCTTTGGGGAAAATACGAGCAGCTAGGATAGCAAAACCAGCTCAGATTGTAAACCAGCCCTAACATGTAAGCAAAGAAGGGAAAGCTTAAAAAATGGCTCTGAGCACTATGGGACTTAACATCTGTGGTCATCAGTCCCCTAGAACTTAGAACTACTTAAACCTAACTAACCTAAGGACATCACACACATCCATGCCCGAGGCAGGATTCGAACCTGCGACCGTAGCAGTCGCGCGGTTCCGGACTGAGCGCCTTAACCGCGAGACGGGAAAGCTTAAAGATGGAAGGAGGATATAGAGGGTCTGTACAATGGAGATGATCTTGAAAGCAATATTATAGAAATGGAAGGAGGGTACGTAGATGAAGATGAGATAGGAGATATGATACTGCGAAAAGAATTTACCAAAGCCCGCAGAAGACCTACGTTGCAACATAAGGGCCCGAGCGTTGACGATATTTCGTCAGAACTACTGGTAGACTTGGAAGAGCCAGTCATGAAAAAACTCTCCCATGTGATGTGCAAAATGTATGAGACAGGTGAAATATCCTTAGACTTCAAGAAGAATATAGTAATCCACGCCCCATCTACAAATTTTCTGGCCGATTTCGGAGTTTGCTGTGTATCGTCATGTTGACGCTTTGTTTGAAATTTTGTTATCTTACGTCTTCCATTTCTGTAGCACTGTTTGAAGTTATGCAGCCATCAACTGCTTCCCTTGAAATCACTGTAATCTACGTCGCGCGCAATTTGACGTGCAGAACGTACTAGGCTACTATAATGCACATCCTGTAAATTGTATCGAGTATTCTCGAAATGCACGAACTCCACTTTGTGTAACAAGTGTGCCTTGTCTTCCCGTGAATATCCTTGGTGTATGCACTACACGGTCATATTTCTACGGACTTATTCGAAAATTGTTCACACCTGCTTTCTACTATGCTGCGGATGACCTTTCATGTACGTAATTATGTTTAGCACCCGTTCTTTGGACAACGATTTTTCTTTACTACGCTTCACTGGAGACGGGATTTGTGGCTCCCTGACCGACAACGATGACGAGCTACTTGGCTAGACAGCTACTTCAACATCACTTGCACTTGTTAAGCACATATCGTCATCATTGTACTTCTCATTTACATTGTCCGCACAGTCGAGCGCATGCGACACCACACATTCCACACTCTGAGAAATTCCTTGGGATCCTTCTTGACGAAACTTCAACTCCGTCAACTGAAGAGCCAAAGGAACTAGTACACCTGCCCAATATCGTGTAGGGTCTCCGCGAGCACGCACAAGTGCTCGACGAGGCATGGACTCGACCAATGTCTGAAGTAGTGCTGGGAGAAACGGACACCATGAACCTATAAATCTGTAAGACTACAAGGGGATGGAGATCTCTTCTGAACAGCACGTTGCAAGGCATGCCAGATATGCTCAATAATATTCATCTCTGGGGAGTTTGGTGGCCAGCGGAAGTGTTTAAGCTCAGAAGAGTGTTCTTGGAGCCACTCTGTAGCGATTCTGGACGTGTGGGGTGTCGCATTGTCCTGCTGGAATTGCCCAAATCGGTCGGAATGCACAATGGACATGAATGGATGCTGGTGATCAGACAGGATTCTTTCATACGTGTCAGCTGTCAGAGGCGTATCTACACGTATCAGTGGTCCCATATCACGCCAACTGCACACGCTCCACATCATTACAGAGCCTCCAACAACTTCAACAGTCCCCTGCTGACATGCAGGGTCCATGGATTCATGAGGTTGTCTCCATAGCCGTACACGTCCATCCGCTCAATACAATTTGAAACGAGACTAGACCGACCAAGCAACTTGTTCCCAGTCGTCAACAGTCGGTATTGACGGGCCCAGGCGAGACAAAGCTTTGTGTCGTGCAGTCATCAAGGGTGCACGAGTGGACCCCGCGGCTCCGAAAGCCTATATCGATGATGTTTAGTTGAATGGTTCGCACGCTCACACTTGTTGATGGTCCAGCATTTAAATCTGCAGCAATTTGCGGAAGGGTTGCACTTCTGTCACTGAACGATTCTCTTCAGTCGTCGTTGGTCCCGTTCTTGCAGGATCTTTTCCGGGTCGCAGCGATGTCGGAGATTTGAAGTTTTACCGGATTCCTGATATTTACGGCATACTGGCGAACAGGTCCTACGGGAAAATCCCCACTTCATTGCTGCCTCGGAGATGCTGTGTTCCATCGCTCTTGCGCCGACTATGACACATGTTCAAACTAACTTAAATCTTGATAACCTGCCGTTGTAGCAGCGGTAATCGATCTAACAACTGCGCCACACACTTGCTGTCTTATATACCAGGTGTACCGGTAAGAAATGAGCGTTAAGATACAAATGTGTCGATAGGGAACATTTGTTGTGAACGAGCCTTATTTTTGTTTGTTTGGTTGGTATGACATCTGCAAAGATATTTAGTATACATCAAGACATGGAACAAACCACATCATGTGTTTTCATCATGTTACCAATGTCGAATTTTGTACCAGAAAGTGATGATTTGCGGAAAGCATTAATTTTTTGTTTTCATTTGAAAAAAAGTGCTGCAAAGTCACGTCGAATGCTTGTCGAGGCATATGGTGATCATGCTCTATCAGAAGCAACATGCAAAAGATGGTTTCAACGGTTCAGAAATAATGATTTTGATGTAAGAAATGAATAACGTGGAAGACCGCCAAAAAAGTTCGAAGACGCCGAATTGCAAGCAATATTGGATGAAGATGATACTTTGAGTCAGAAGCAAATGGCAGCAATGCTAAATGTGGCGCAACAAACAATTTCCGACCGTTTGAAAGCTATGGGAAATATCCAAAAGTGCCGAAAAAAGTGCCACATGAATTGAATGAAAGACAGATGGAAAACCGGAAAACCATTTGTCAAATTTTGCTTCAAAGACATGAAAGAAAATCACTTTTGCATCGAATTGTTTACTGGCGATGAAAAATGGGTTTATTTTAAGAATCCTAAACGGGAAAAATCATGGGTTAATCCGGGACAACCTTCAACATCGACTGCAAAACCAGATCGATTCGGCAAGAACACAATGCTCTGTGTTTGGTGGGATCAGAAAGGTGTGGTGTATCAAGAGCTTCTAAAAACCGGTGAAACTGTGTATACTAATCGCTACAGACAACAAATGATCAATTTGAATTATGCATTGATCGAAGAAAGACCAGAATGGGCCAGAAGACATGGCAAAGTAATTTTTTTTACACGACAATGCACCTGTACACAAAGCAAAACTGGTTCTGGATACAATCAAAACACTTGGCTGGGAGCTGGTACCCTACCCGCCGTATTCACCAGACTTGGCCCCTTCCGACTACCATTTGTTTTTGTTGTGGTGTAACAAGACAGCTACGCCACACTGAAGTAGCCGAAAGGCACGCGCAATCTCACGCAGGATAGATAGAGGTCTGAAACAGGATTAAGTGGTAACAAGAAAAGTATGTAGCTGCTGGATTACTTAACTTTTAATCCTTGTTGTATACATCGTTCTTGATGAGACAAACTATGTAAGGCTAATGGCGCCTTGCTAGGTCGTAGCCATGGACTTAGCTGAAGACTATTCTGTCTCTCGGCAAATGAGAGAAAGGCTTCGTCAGTGTAGTCGCTAGCAAAGTCGTCGTACAACTGGGGCGAGTGCTATTCCGTAACTCGAGACCTGCCTTGTGGTGGCGCTCGGTCTGCGATCACACAGTGGCGACACGCGGGTCCGACATGTACTAAATGGACCGCGGCCGATTTAAGCTACCACCTAGCAAGTGTGGTGTCTGGCGGTGACACCACAGTTTTCATCAATGGGACACGTATTGGCTGAGGAACACTTCGATTCCTAGAAGAAGTCGAAAACTGGGTGTCTGATTGGTTTGCTTCAAAAGACGAACATTTCTATTGGCGTGGTGTCCACAAATTGCCAGAAAGGTGGTCAAAATGTATAGAAAGCAATGGTCAGTACTTTGAATAAAATGTTTTTACTTTTCAATTCAAAATTAGTGTTTCATTTTCACAAGAAATCGCTCATTTCATACCGGTACACCTGGTAGATGTTGCCGACCGCAACCCCGTATTCTGTTTACGTATCTCTATATTTGGATTCGCATGCCTACATCGGTTTCTTTGGAGCTTCAGTGTATTATGTAATGTTTCCTTTGCATATCTTTGCCATTGCTCTGCTTTGTATTAACACCACTAGCACTATAGCACTGCCGGCCGCGGTGGCCGAGCGGTTCTAGGCGCTTCAGTCCGGAACCGCGCGACTGCTACGGTCGCAGGTTCGAATCCTGCCCCGGGCATGGATGTGTGTGATGTCCTTAGATTAGTTAGGTTTAAGTAGTTCTAAGTTCTAGGTGACTGATGACCTCAGATGTTAAGTTCCATAGTGCTCAGAGCCATTTGATTTTTTTGAACTGTAACACTGTTGTGAGTTAGTCGTCGACTAAGCAGTTCAATTACACTCTGTAGCCTCATGCTGTATACCTCCAGTCCCGCCTCCAGTTGCCATTAGGAGCCAATACTGAGGTTGCATGGTAGACAATATACATCATTGACCTTTTGCGACCTCGCATTAAGGGATTCCTTATGAGAATATTTTTTCTTTTATATTGTACGTAGACGCGCACCATTCTCAATAAAAATTCAGTGATAGATTATGTCGAACTCTGAGCCTCAGGAACAGCCCACGCCCCTTGCGGGTCTCGGGCAGGCATGCAGGCCGCGTATCGAGTCCGCCGCCGGATTAACGACGAGTGCGAGGCTGGATGTGGTTTTTAGGTGGTTTCCCCCATTCGAGTGGGTCAACCGTTACCAAACCTTTTTCGCAGCGGGCCAGATAACAAAAAATAACGAGCACGGGCCGCATCATCATTGAGTAACATACTTGCAAGCCAGATCGGAAGCTCTGGGGAAAACGACGGAAAACTAGGTTCAACATACCCTGTTAAGCGGAGGTGAGTGGCACGCAGTGCACGAAAACACGAGAACAACTAACATATTTATTTAATAAAAAGAAATTTCAATGAAAGCGGCGTTAGTAAAAAGGCAGTTACGTCAAAAATAGTGCGCACATATCCCAATCTCAAAAACTAAGCAGCAAGGAATTTAGTGAGATATGTTAAAGTGACACTTGGCTTTCAAGATATAAGCAATGTTTGCTTCGGTACTGCTGCATCCAGTCAAGAGATTTACTTTCAGATTCATCAATAAATCTCGTTTGATGTGCTGGCTTAACATAATTTCATTTTTGAAAATGTTTATTACAGATATGAGTTATTCCGAACACTGATGTCATACCAGCGACAAATGTTTTCAGTTTCGAAAACTCACCATCAGGTAGCAGTGAAAAAATGGAAAATGTTTTCCTTCTTTTGTGCTTCTCTTTCAATACGTCATTTGCCTGCAAATCACTGAACTCCATCTGCAGTTCAGCTGGCACAACAACGAAGTTACAATCCAACGGATTCTGGAACAGAAAAATATCACTCTCAGTTCTATTAAGAAACCAAATCTCTCCCGAAAACACTTCTTAAAGGCACACATAATATTTTTTCGGTACGTAAATTGAGGGTGACATCTTGGAGAGTCGTAGCACAAAAGTCTTTGAAACAGTGAAAATGAGAAAAGTTTTCTCCTTTCGGTTGTGCTTCAATGACAACTTTCTCCGAAATCCTTTGATGATTCTGTAGAGATCATAGGCGAGGTTACGCATTCCCTGAAGTTTCAAATTCAATTGATACATGTGGGATGTGATAACAAATTTGGGATTTCGGTTATCACTTTTATATTTTTTTCCACGTCTGTTTAAACGAACTTTTAAAACCACTCAAAACAACCGGTTTCTGGAGTTACTGATTTTCGGTTTTTTTATTGGTATTATTTTCTGTAATAAACGTAGAAATCGAACAAAGATTGAACAGAATCAAAATATTAAATTAAACAGGCAAATAAAAGAAAACTTAGTCCGTCCACCGTTCGCTCGTTTTCTCGAAACGTGATTGATAAGTGGTTGAATGCCACAAAAAATCACCAGCATTATCGCATTACTTGTATTTTTTTTAAAACTCTGATCAAAAATCATGTTGTAATCGGGCGTCATTCCACTATTTGGGCATTACGAGTAGTCATTGCTAACGGGTGAAAACTAAGGCTGAAGAACTCTATTTCAAGTGTTAATTCGTCTGTTTTCAAGAGCTACAAGCAGATAAAGGCACATTATATAGACACTGGGTACAAATCAGCATCTTTCTATTTTTATACTATGAATGAATTGTAAAATTTTTTGTTGTTAAATTTTTTAATTTATAACTGCTATCGTCATTTCCTTTCTCTTTTATTATTTCATAGAAATGGCAGACAAATCTCTTAAAGCAAATGAAGCATTATACTGATGCTAAGTAACTTCGTAAAAATATTTCCAGACTAGGGTTGGCGCTATTCTGCTATACAAAGCCACGGCACACAGCAACAGGGACATTATTGTTCCAATGTTGTACCATTTCTTACGTCACGTGTTTGTTGCTCGTTTCTGTCGGTATTGTTATTAAAACAGTACTGGTCACTTTCCCCGTTTTCTATAATAACCCAATATTTCAAACCAATCCAAATTTTACGAATAATAATTACTCCCTTTTTAAAAGCGGTTTATTTAGAAACGAAAAAATTTTGCACTGCTGCTACGGCTAACTGATATTTCAGCTTTTTGCTCGGCTACCAATAAAAATAAAAAATAACTGAGACCAAACAAATACCGAAAAATACCAGATATTCAGAACTAAAGTATCGGCATCAGTTTTAACCAGTCGCCTATCCCGTTCCTATGACAACTTTGACAGCCGGATACGCTCTAACAGCTGTGCGTAAGCTCTATTTTATTTCAGTATGTAAAACATCTGTTTCATTTGGGAGCTAAAAACGAAACAGGACCTTAATGCAGCGGATCTGTGTGGTAAGGCAAGTCACAGAGTTCAAAATCAGCTTCTTCGAGGAAACTTGGAACGGACGGTGACTGAGTGCGTGCCCCCAAATGTAGTTCACAGGAGAAATGACTGCTTTAGTACACAAGAGCTCTTGCTGATGTGTAGTACAGTGTATGAACAGGACGTCCTGAATTTTCAAATCCTGCAACTGATTCCCGATATGCCCCACTGGACCCTTTCTCACTCCAGTCATGTTTCTTTCTCCATCAACTGTAACACCTCGAAGTTGGTTCCACATAAGGTGTATCCTTCCGAAATTTCCTGCACTTAAATTAAAATATCTTTCCCCGTCTTGTTGCAAGCATGCTGAAAACGGATGCTTTCAGTTAACGAAAAGTCGAAACTGATAACAGGAATGAACACGAGAAGCTGTGATATACTCGAGAGATCGGTACACTCATCCAGCGCCAGACAATATCACAAGAAGTTCCCAGCTTTCTCGCATATCGGTATCACTACGTTCTCTACAATTTCTTGTGTTCTGCACACCAGTGAGCTTACCGAAATTTTGATACTTCCAAACAATTCAGCTGTCTTAGGACATAAGTGCCGGCCGGGGTGGCCGAGAGGTTCTAGGCGCTACAGTCTGGAACCGCGCGACCGCTACGGTCTCAGGTTCGAATCCTGCCTCGGGCATGGATGTGTGTGATGTCCTTAGGTTAGTTAGGTTTAATAAGCAAACATAACAATAACCAAGAAAATCTAAATACAATAATTTAAAACTTACGTTAATATAGTAAATTTAAGGCACGTAGAAGCCCGGAGATCTCCGCACGAATGAAAACCTCCTGGTATTCTAAACGTAATACTTAAATTTTAATTGCCTCATAATGTATCGGGTTTTCCTTGGGGGAGGCAGGGGAGGAGAGGGAAAGTAAAGGGGTGACAACAGGTACCGGTAATAACCATTCCGACGCATTTTACGTACGGGATATAGGCAAAAAAGAAGAACTGTGTGAACTCTGCCAGAAAATTGTATTGGGTAATCTGTAAGAGAAACACGAACACAATATTGTACTTAACATGCGGTTATCACTGTTACCCGCGCACTGAATCATGCTTCTGAATTGTCATCTACAAATTCGAGAACATATGTGGCGAAGCACTTCAAGTAAAGCCTCACCGGAGGGAACTACGGCAATGGCCCTTATGTCGTGCCACGCGGCCCCACACGAGAAGTATGCGGGTATTTATGGCCTACCGTGGACGCACGCGATCCGTCTCTCGCGTGCCGCAACGCTCAAACTGTACTTCTGGCGGATAACATATGGGGACAACAGCAGAAGTTTTACTGCACGCTTCAACGATTACAAGATAAATTCTCGTTTAGAAGTAGCCAACAAACCAAGTGTCGCTGATAACATAAAAAAAAAATGTGTCAAAGGTTGAGAGTATTAGCATCCACTATTAACTACTGTACTCTGTTAGAGAAATAAACCGCAGACCTCTGTAAGAGTGACGAAAAAGTGAGTAGAAAGCTATCAACACGGACCTAATAGGTTCACAGCTCCACCAAGAGGAGCGTTCTGATCATGCAATGGTGCTTCCTGGAAGTTATGCGGATTCTCCGCTGCCCGGAACCTGTAATTCTGTGAGCTGACATAACCATTCAGGTGTGAAAACAGGTTTCATCAGACATAAAGAACAGATCCATGTCCAACCCAAAAAACAAAAAATGGTTCAAATGGCTCTGAGCACAATGGGACTTAACTTCTGAGGTCATCAGTCCCCTAGAACTTAGAACTACTTAAACCTAACCAACCTAAGGACATCACACACATCCATGCCCGAGGCAGGATTCGAACCTGCGACCGTAGCGGTCGCGCGGTTCCAGACTGTAGCATCTAGAACCGCTCGGCCACCCTGGCCGGCTTGAGGCATAGCGCCTTCGCATCGCTCCTGTCACTTGTTAGGACGATATCGTTATAGACATGAGTCATCGACAGATGTCACCAGCTGACTTGGACCTGAGTTACAGAGCTGCACGTAGTTGTACTAGTAGACGGCAGAGGTCAGCAGTTGACGGACAGTGCTAGCAGTCGTAGTCAAAACAATGTTGTAAAGCTATGTTTGACTAATATTTAACGTATTTGCATAATTATAATTGTTTTATATGTGTATTAATTAGCAGTGTGAGCGTTGTATGAGTGAAGAAAAACAGAAGTAAATGAAAATTGTTTTGTTTATTCATGAAGTGCCAGTTAAACTATACAGGGGATTTACTATAATTAAATGTGCAGTCAGTTTATGGTACTAATAAATCGTGAGTAGAACACAAATTAATCGGTAATTTCGGAAAGAGTAATTTTATATTTGATACTTTCCTAAATTTATTTATTTAGCAATTGCCATAGAAAGAAATGTTTTACTATGATTGGTCATTGAAGTAAAGCGCGGGTTAGCGCGGGATAATACTGTAAACCTGATTTGCTGTTTGTGATATCAGCCAATCAGAAAAATGCAGGCTCGCGCCAATCTATGCTGGGAACAAAGCCTTTGGGGTGATCTAGGGAAGTCAGGGCTGAGGGTTCGAACTAGTAACATCTCATTGAAAGCAGCTCCGACAAGTGAACGGTATAGTGGAAGTCGTGTGGAATTCCGGACGGAATATCAAAATCATTGCTTTTGACTGTTAGTTAAAACCGCGTGGCGTGTTGTGCGATCTAAAACTGGAACGGGTATTACGTGTAGAGCAGAGTGCATAACATCTGAGCGAGCATTTTCATAATTAAACGATCCAGTGAACTCCATTAACTTCAGTAACGGGTGTAAATACCATAAACTGGCTACGTGTGTGATTGTGGTGTGCGTGGGAGCTTTACATTATGTAGACACTTAGTACAGACTTGGCAGTATTAATTGTGATCTTTATCGTAAAAATACACATAAAAATTTACATTGCCAAGTTAAAACTTTTATTTCAGTACTAGCCACATCCCGTTTACCGGACAATTCTATGTATGTTGCGACCTGCAGTAGACAGTAGTGGTCTAGTATTTTCTACTACAGCTTTTAGCTGGACAAATGAACATTGCTGGACACTGGCAGGGCGGTAAAAAGTAACGTGCCGCGCCGCAGGCTGTCCAACCCATTCATTGTTATTCAACAGCCACTCAGAAAACTGGAGGTGCTGAGGAACATGCGCTGCTTTTTAATTTATGGACAACAGACAGTCGATAGGGATCCGTGTGCAGGTCCCCATGACCGACGTAATATGCCGGTCTCTTGAGACAGGCGTTGAGCTGATTTGGTAGGACTCTGAAGCATTTTCTGACGAACTGCAGCCACATTTTCTGATGTGGGTGCACGTTTCAGTATGTTTTCTGACTAGTTCAAAACAAATCCTGTTTGATGTCATTTTAGGACACCATTAAACTTCTCCGAAAATAACTGACCACACCGTTTCTATGACTTGACACGTAACTTTCCACAACGAACACACGCTGCTCTACTGTGAGTACCATCGATTCCTTTTTAGTGCTCCACTCACAATGGCAGCCCGCACTGCGCTCGGAATCGGTGTGCATCACATGGCGGGCGTACAAGTCGTGTTCGCCTCATAGGGTATGGTTATATGCCTACATTCACGTCCAGTCGCATCCACCCGTCGGGGTCACTTTTATTTGCCCCGCTCTGTATAAACAATAAATAAATATGCATAATATAAGGTTAACGTAAATGGACTTACTTTCCATTTTTTCTGGGTACTTTGCTCATCCATCACAATTAATCGACAACGCCCGGCTTATGATTTGCTTCTTAAAGGAGTAAAGACATTATTAGAAGAATTTTACTGAATTTGCATCTTTACCAGTTTTATATAATTTTCGGTAGTCATTTTAAGTTTTCTTTGGGCATGTTAAGACCAGTTTTTTGTCACTGCTGTACCCTGTTGTGCATATTTGTGTAGGCGTGAAATGCCCATTATACATAGACAAAGCGTCATAAAGCGCAGTCGGTGAAAAAATGCTTGCTAAAAACATAGTTTGATGACCTCAGAGCCCTTGCAATGAGCCTAGAACCCTTGTCATGTGTTTACTAAATCAGTTAAAACTACATTCACAGCCCGCACTGGATATTACGTGTATATTTTTTTGCGTAAGTACGGTAAGTTCGAAACTCTGGATCTCAGTACCGCCTAATGATATAAAAAAAAAATGTTTCAAGGCTCCACGGAAACATCATGTTAAGAACTTATAGTAAAAACTTGGAACGTTTGCCATGAGTAGAAGTTATAAGTGTCCACACCCAGAGTTACCGAGCGGGGTGGCGCAGTGGTTAGACACTGGACTCGCATTCGGGAGGACGACGGTTCAATCCCGCGTCCGGCCATCCTGATTTAGGTTTTCCGTGATTTCCCTAAATCACTCCAGGCAACTGCCGGGATGGTTCCTCTGAAAGGGCACGGCCGACTTCCTTCCCAGTCCTTCCCTAATCCGATGAGACCGATGACCACGCTGTCTGGTCTCCTTCCCCAAACCAACCAACCAACCAACACCCAGAGTTGGTACTTTGGTACTCATAAATCATGGTTTTTCGGGTTTTCTCAGGAACCGCCCATGAAAAAATGGTACTTTTATAAGCCGTCTGAGGTCCACACTAGACCAGAACACGTGCAAAAGGACCAACCGATCTGCTCAATTAGCTGGGGCTGGAGGGTGTGTATATTGTTTTAAAAAATGGTTCAAATGGTTCTGAGCACTATGGGACTTAACTGCTGAGGTCATCAGTCCCCTAGAACTTAGAACTACTTAAACCTAACTAACCTAAGGACATCACACACACCCATGCCCGAGGCAGGATTAGAACCTGCGACCGTAGCGGTCGCGCGGTTCCAGACTGTAGCGCCTAGAACCGCTCGGCCACACCAGCCGGCTATTGTTTAAATTTTGACCATGTGTTGTGGGATAGCTACAGTATGCCCGTTCTTCCAACAGGTATACAAATTGTCGCTAGGCCAAAGGCTATCCAAGACACTTGACCCTTATCTCTGTTACCAATAGAACCCTAGATATGATCCCTGAAAAATCGCATGTTCTCCCGCGGCTTTTTGGAACACTTTGGTACTGTGCACTGTCGTGCATGGACCGAGTGTCGATTCACGCCAGTGAATAAGAACAAGTATACTGTACTTGGCTTACCACACAAGAATAATCAGTGATAAAGCCAAAGGGCACGTTATAGTTTGTGCATATTAGCGTACACCTGGTACAAACAACAACAATCTGTCGTTGTATTTGTTAGCGGCGACCAACTGCATTCAGCCGAGGAAAATTTTCTGATAAATTAGTTGAAACAAGTTTCAACGCAAGAATGGATTGCTGTTTAGTTTCCATAATTGGAATAATATCTCTGACAGGAAAGTGCGAGGATAAAGCTTAAATACAGACGACAAAAATGTTGAACAACTTAAAAAAAAAAGTATGACTGATTTAGAGGAGGGAATTTGCCTGCGACACAAGTCTTTAAAGCAGATGAAACTGGTTTGTTTTAGAAGTCCTTTTCAGACAATACAATGGCCAGCAGGAAATACGGTTCAACAGCTGGACGGAAAGGGAGTAAGAAACGAATCACCAGTCTTTTGTGTGCTAATGCTGATGCCGTTTAAAATCACTCGTAAGTGTGAAAGGAATAAAAAATATCATTTAGCATCTCCCACTCATCTGAAGTTCCAGAATACCAAATTGAAAAGTTAAAATTTGAAGCTAATGACTGTGACTGATTTTAGACAATGCAACTTCTTGGCCCTTTGGTATATCTACTGATGATGGGGTGGTTAAGTGTATGTTTCTCCCTCCAAACGTTACTTCGCTGATCTATTTTTCATTTAATCACCACATACACTTTATGTTAAATTCCGAACTATTCTGGCTTCAAACAACTCTTTTAGGAAGCATTTCTGTAACGCAGACTTTTAATAATTCGAAACTGGACTCGCTCCAAATATTCCGAAATAGCGAGGTTTCACTATACTTATATTTGGCACTACTTATTTTGGTACTCCGTATTCTTTCGTATGGGGACTGTTAGGTGCGCAGTTCCTGGCCAAATAATATCTAGCTGTTGAAAGACTGAGGAAAATGTATCGCTGAACGCCAAGGCTGAGCTGCAAAGAAGGAGTTCTGGAGCTGACCTCGTTCGCAGTACTTCGGTGTGAGCTGCGGCGGCGCGCAGTCGTGGGAAAATATTCTGCCACAGGTCCCATGAAAGCACAAAGGTCAATGTCCCCCCCATAGCGTAATACTGTCCTATCTGGCCTGAGGCCGTACACAGTGCCTGTTCCGAGCAGCGTTCATCTGGATGACGGCGCATCCGAACACCGCCATCGTTTCGTAATACGAAACGTTATTCACCCGACCAAGCGACAGGTTTCCATTGATCCACGGTCCAGTCTTGATAATCCTGTGCCCAGTGCAGTCGTAATGGACATGGGAACACAAAGGGGTCGTCTGCTGCAGACAATGTCGCTGAATATTGTCCTCTGAAACATTTGTGTCAGTACCAGCCGTTGTACTCTGTCATCAGGTCTGTTACATATCGCTGTGTATCATGCAAGCCCCCAACATTAACATACTCCGATCAGGCGTACACGTCCACCACCATATCGCCTACTCGTGGTCTGAAAGTCATTCAACCACTTTCCACAGATGGTCACTACGGTTAGCATGTGAACAGCCGACCATATGCGAGTGCTCGTCTCAGGTGCTGGGGCCATAAAAATCTGCCTTCTGTCCATATCGCTTAGGCCGGTATTACCCTATCAAATTTCTTTGTCAAAGATTTGATTAAATATTCGTCAAATTTATTTGACAAAGATCTTTGACGTGGAGCTAAAAAGCGGTATTACACTGTCATCATATTTTTCGTCAAAGTTCAAGATGGCTGACAACACAACTTGTTATTAACCACAGCAGTCGCATGTACCACAATTGCACTGTGTGCACATGTGGAAGAGAAGTGGGGGAAAAAAAAGAAACGTACCTGGGTGAAGCCAAGAAACGTACCTGGGTGAAGCCGTGGGTTTTACGACGAGACGATAAAAGCGTTCAACAAAACTTGTTACGTGAGCTTGTAGTGGAATGGATGAGCATACATTTCTGTATGTGCTCAGTGAAGTATATCCTCATGTCACAAAGTACAATACTCACTTAAGAACTGCTATATCTGCAGAAGACAGGCTCACTTTAACACTCCGATTCCTTGCTACAGGAGAGAGTTAGGTTAGATTAGGTTAGGTATCCAATCTTCTTAATCTATTTTTGTATTCGGGGTGTCTCACGTTGCAAAGCGCCTCTTCAGCTTCATACATTTCTATTAATTTTGTAGTAGTTGGGACACACCAATTGTATTTACTGGTAACGTTTATAAAAAAACGCTACAGATGGCAGAACGCTGCAGCGATGCTAGCGCTCCACGTGGTAACATGTTACATTGCAGTGAACAGAAGACAAGCGACTTTTATGATCAAATCTACAGCGAGGCCCTAGATCTGATTAAATTTATTTGACAACAGACGAGATTTGGTAAAATGCCCTATTACACCATCAAACTTCTTTGACAAAAATATTTGACGTATCAACTTTGACAAAGAAATTTGATAGTGTAATACCGGCCTTAGGCACAATTCACATAGAAATGGCGTGACGCGGATATCTGGCGGTGGCGAATCAGGGGCGTGGCGCGGACGAGACGTGAGCAATTTACACAGAAGTAAGACACGCGATACTGTCGTGCTACGATGATTTTGATGCACTGGATCTTTTGTAAGTCGCAAATCTTGTATATGTTGAGCAGCGAAGAAGATATTGGGAACATGGGTTATGCTTGAGAAAAGGGAAGAAATACGCTGAGGTGATAAAAGTCATGGGATGCCTCCTAATATCGTTTCAGACGTCCTTTTGCACGCCATAGTGGAGCAACCCGACATGGCACGGACTCCACAAGTCGTTGGAAGTGGCCTGCAGCCATGCTGCCTCTGTAGTCATCCATAACTGCGGAAGTGCTGCCGGTGCAGTGTTTTATGCACGAACTGAGCTCCCTCGATTATGCCCCATAAATGTTCGATGGGATTCATGTCGGGCGATATGGGGGGGGGGGGGGGCAATTCATTTGCTCGAATAGTACAGAATGTTCTTCCATGAATCGCGGACGACTGTGACCCAGTGCATGGTGCTCATAGAAATATGACGTCCACGAATATCTGCAAATGACCTCGAAGTAGCAGAACTCCACAGGACCCAGCCCATTCCATGGTGAACACAGTCCACAGCATTATGGAGCCATCACCAGCTTGTACAGCTGACAACTTCAACTTGGGTCCACGGGTTCTTGGCGTCTGCGACACATTCGAACTCTACTATCAGCTCCTACCAACTGAAATCGTGACTCATCCGACCAGGCCCCGGTTTTCCGGTCGTCTAGGATCCAATGGCCGGCCGTTGTGGACGAGCGGTTCTAGACAAGTCCAGAGCCGCACTGCTGCTACGGTCGCAGGTTCGAGTCCTGCCTCGGGCATGGATGTGTGTGATGTCCTTAGGTTAGTTCGGTTTAAGTAGTTCTAAGTTCTAGGGGACAGATGACCTCAGATGTTAAGTCCCATAGTGCTCAGAGCCATTTGAACCATTTTTGGATCCAACGGATATGGTCACGATCCCCGAAGAGACACTGCAGGCGATATCGTGCTCTGAGCAAAGGCCCTCGCGTCTGCTGTCTGCTGTGGTAGCCCATTAAAGACAGATTTCGCTGCACTGTCAAAAAGGTTCAAATGTTCAAATGGTTCAAATGGCTCTGAGCACTATGGGACTTAACATCTGAAGTCATCTGTCCCCTAGAACTTAGAACTACTTAAACCTAACTAACCTAAGGACTAACACATATCCATGCTCGAGGCAGGATTCGAATTTGCGACCGAAGCGATCGCGCGGTTTTTTCAAAGTTAACGTAAGTAATTGTGTAATAACTTTACAAAAATATGTAAAATCGCGTCATGCACAGCCTGCGTCAAGAAAGCACAAATACATAAGCATAAAATAGATAAGCGAATAAGTAAGCATAAAACATCCAGAACAGAGGATACTGTAGCTATATTAACAGCAAAAACTACTTCTGATTCGTAGCTCGCTAGAACATACGCCATCTGTTGGACAATAGATGAATGTAACTAAATGTTTTGTGAACGTATCTTTTACAGTAGACAAGAAAAAAATTAGGTATTTAGTACGTAGCTAACTCTGCCACAGAATTTGCGCCTGTCTACCCGTAGTTTTCAAATGAAAATAACTCTTAATACAATACTAACTTAAAATGTGATTGTGACTGACTTCATAAACCACACACCAATGAAAAATACGAGCAACTAATTTGCACAGCGCGCGGCCAGAGCTTCGAGTGTTACGCGCCATAGCTCGCCGTGACCAAATGTCAAAATATATTAGTTGGTTACTCGGGACTGGGGAGAGGCATCGCTATCCTTCCACCGTTAAAAAGCAATTTCCATATGTTAACTATATTTTGTACTCAACGATCAATGTCCTAGAACCCACTAAATGTGAAAGGTCCAGGGCCTACATTATCCATGGCCGCGCGGGATTAGCCGAGCGGTCTTAGGCGCTGCAGTCATGGACTGTGCGGCTAGTCCCGGCGTAGGTTCGAGTCCTCCCTCGGGCATGGGTGTGTGTATTTGTCCTTAGGATGCTTTAGGTTAAGTAGTGTGTAAGCTTAGGGACTGATGACCTTAGCAGTCAAGTCCCATTAGATTTCACACACATTTGAACATTAAAAAAAAATACATTCTCCACAGCAAATTTTCCAAAATACACTCCTGGAAATTGAAATAAGAACACCGTGAATTCATTGCCCCAGGAAGGGGAAACTTTATTGACACATTCTTGGGGTCAGATACATCACATGATCACACTGACAGAACCACAGGCACATAGACACAGGCAACAGAGCATGCACAATGTCGGCACTAGTACAGTGTATATCCACCTTTCGCAGCAATGCAGGCTGCTATTCTCCCATGGAGACGATCGTAGAGATGCTGGATGTAGTCCTGTGGAACGGCTTGCCATGCCATTTCCACCTGGCGCCTCAGTTGGACCAGCGTTCGTGCTGGACGTGCAGACCGCGTGAGACGACGCTTCATCCAGTCCCAAACATGCTCAATGGGGGACAGATCCGGAGATCTTGCTGGCCAGGGTAGTTGACTTACACCTTCTAGAGCACGTTGGGTGGCACGGGATACATGCGGACGTGCATTGTCCTGTTGGAACAACAAGTTCCCTTGCCGGTCTAGGAATGGTAGAACGATGGGTTCGATGACGGTTTGGATGTACCGTGCACTATTCAGTGTCCCCTCGACGATCACCAGTGGTGTACGGCCAGTGTAGGAGATCGCTCCCCACACCATGATGCCGGGTGTTGGCCCTGTGTGCCTCGGTCGTATGCAGTCCTGATTGTGGCGCTCACCTGCACGGCGCCAAACACGCATACGACCATCATTGGCACCAAGGCAGAAGCGACTCTCATCGCTGAAGACGACACGTCTCCATTCGTCCCTCCATTCACGCCTGTCGCGACACCACTGGAGGCGTGCTGCACGATGTTGGGGCGTGTGCGGAAGACGGCCTAACGGTGTGCGGGACCGTAGCCCAGCTTCATGGAGACGGTTGCGAATGGTCCTCGCCGATACCCCAGGAGCAACAGTGTCCCTAATTTGCTGGGAAGTGGCGGTGCGGTCCCCTACGGCACTGCGTAGGATCCTACGGTCCTGGCGTGCATCCGTGCGTCGCTGCGGTCCGGTCCCAGGTCGACGGGCACGTGCACCTTCCGCCGACCACTGGCGACAACATCGATGTACTGTGGAGACCTCACGCCCCACGTGTTGAGCAATTCGGCGGTACGTCCACCCGGCCTCCCGCATGCCCACTATACGCCCTCGCTCAAAGTCCGTCAACTGCACATACGGTTCACGTCCACGCTGTCGCGGCATGCTACCAGTGTTAAACACTGCGATGGAGCTCCGTATGCCACGGCAAACTGGCTGACACTGACGGCGGCGGTGCGCAAATGCTGCGCAGCTAGCGCCATTCGACGGCCAACACCGCGGTTCCTGGTGTGTCCGCTGTGCCGTGCGTGTGATCATTGCTTGTACAGCCCTCTCGCAGTGTCCGGAGCAAGTATGGTGGGTCTGACACACCGGTGTCAATGTGTTCTTTTTTCCATTTCCAGGAGTGTATGCCTCATGGTTTCCATATTTGCTAAGTATCACAATAACTATGGCAATAACGAAAATAAAACCAGTTCACTACCAAGCTGTGACGTCCCCGTAGAAAATTAATGAATTACTGTGCTGAAAACCTCTTACGTTATTTGATTTTCAAACAGCTGAGCAGAATTGAACGTACTCAGACATTTCTCTCTTCATCTATTATGATCAACACTAAACTGACACACAATATTTTTTAGCGCAACGCAATCTGACATTCAATAATCCCTACAAAAGAATGGCCCTGACTAACAATAACCTATACCTTTCATGAATCACTTACCTCACAAAAATCTTCGTTACTCGAACTACTGCAATACAGCGAGCGCCAATACTGCCAACTAAATAAAAGATTCAAACTACTGAAGGCCCTAACTACTGATAGGCATAGTTAGCAACTGAAAGATTTTGATAGAGAACAAACAATGTATAATAGTGGTTCAAATGGTTCAAATTGCTCTGAGCACTATGGGACTTAACATCAGAGGTCATCAGTCGCCTAGAACTTAGAACTACTTAAACTTAAGTAACCGAAGGACATCACACATATCCATGCCCGAGGCAGGATTCGAACCTGCGACCGTAGCGGTCGCGCGATTCCGGACTGTAGCTCCTAGAACCGTTCCGCCACCCCGGCCAGCCCTTAATAGTGTTCAAAAGTCATAATATATATATATATATATATATATATATATATATATATATATATCAGTTCATGACATCCAGTCTTACAAATTTACTCTCTCTAATGGACACACGTCCAGATCATCCGCTCACAAAACTCCGCCATCTCACTCCTCACATCCACCACGGCTGGCGGCTCACCTCCAACTGCGCAACGCTACGCGCTGTTCACATCCAACTGCCCAAAATTACAATAGCGACTATTCCAGCAATGCAAACTAGCCACAGACTTCACACAGCACAGCGAGTGATTTTCGTACAGAGCGCTATGTGGCGTTACCAACATAAAAACCTAAACAGCTTACTTACAACATCAAGTTGTCGAAAAATCTTTTTTTTTTTTTTTACCAAAGAGTTTCTTCAAAATCCGATGAGGAAGAACACAAAGGGGAGAACACACGAGAATACAAAAGCCGTGGTTTATAATTTTTTTACTTGAAAAGTAAAAGTTTAACTGAGAAACTATCTACAGGAACCGATGCAGTTTAGCTTCATGCGCATAAAACAATTTTTTACGCATATCCGATGACTTCAAATTAATGGAAACACTAGCGCGCTATTTGGACGTGTCCGCCAACCGTCGCTTCGGTGCGCTACACCTGGGTGACAAACGGACGTGGCGCGGACCACGAAGCGACGCGTCCCCGCCACGCCATCTGTGTGTAAATTGGTTCATTTGTTAGCATGGAGGTGGCGCGAAGCAGCGTAACGTGCACACGAGACGCTAGCGCCACTGGATTTCTGTGTGAACTGGGCCTTATGTCAGTAGGTTTCCCTACATGCGATCCGCATCGTCGCTACAATGATTCTCCATTGCGCCTTTGCTCCAGTTGTAAGGCAACGGGGGATAATATGGCCATACAGCAGCTTTGCTGGCAATGGAAATATCAGCTATGGAAAAATGGATGGGATGTGAAAAGCACAAAGACAAGTCAATATATTTATAGACTCATCTTTTCCTGATAAAGAGAAGGCAGCATTCAGCGGTTTCAGATGGTTTAAATTACACGGTTACATAATTGCGTATAATTACTGTACATGACTTTGCACTTAAGTTAATAATGTAGGGTGTGCTTGTAATGAGTCCTTTGATTTGCTGGATACCTAATCATTCAAATAGGAGTCATGCGAAAACGAGCTCTTCCAAGTAGTTCGTAATTTAAATTTAAAGTACAGCAGCAGAAATAACATGTTGGGCTGGTGTACTTCAAACAAAACGTCTCGAAGTAGAATTAAATTATAAAAATGTTTAGAACAACTGCAGAGTAAGTCATTATTTTATTATGAAGACACCATTCAGTTTCGATCTTTGTAGTGCCAGACAAGTAATTGTATGTCTCATATTTTATGCAAAGACGTCATTAAATGAAGGGAGAGGGTGAAACTGTGCCAAAACATGGAATTATTAAAAAAAAATGATTCAAATGGCTCTGAGCACTGTGGGACTTAACTTCATCAGTCCCCGAGAACTTAGAACTACTTAAACCTAACTAACCTAAGGACATCACACACATCCATGCCCAATGCAGGATTCGAACCTGCGACTGTAGCGGTCGCGCGGCTCCAGACTGTAGCGCCTAGAGCCGCTCGGCCACTCCGGCCGGCATGGAATTATTCATAATAATGTAAATCTGATAGCATGCCATAAATTAGTTCCGATTTTAATCTTCCGTGCTTAAGAATAAAATTATGTATTTAACTGTAGAGTGAAAATAGTGTAATGCAAAATGGACATGAAAATACTTGTTTTGTGTTTGGATAAGCGTCGTAGTTCCGTTGCATAGTGTTTTGTTTTTTAATTGCAACGAAGTATAAAATTATGTGGTGCTAAATGTGTGTAAAATTATATAATGTATTTAGGTT